>NC_050587.1:38027500-38140000 GCF_013368585.1 Megalops cyprinoides | reverse complement strand
GAGAGACAAGGAGACAAACGGGCCGTGGCAACAAAAGCTGAGAAGGAAATGGGTGAATGGAAACACAGGCTGGATACAAGAATAGGAGACAGGAGCTGAAAGAGCCAGAAAGACAAGATGGGGAGGTTTCACTGGTGCAGCCTGTGACTGTACTGAGCGTTATGGCTGCTGCTCGACTCATGTTTTTGTGTTTCCATATCTCTGTGGTGATTAAGTGGTCGGTTTTGGGGGTTTTCGGGACGGGTTTTTTTGGCAGGGTGTCCAGGAAACAGTTGAAGTGACATGCAGGGGTACCCCTCAGTAGACCACGGGGATGACGGCAGGTGTGTCAGACGAAGGTGTGTCCCCTGTACCTGAACCGGTCTAGTAGGTAAAGCATCACCGCCACCACGTGCACCGACAGACCCACCAACAGCCACAGCGTGCTCTGGAAAGGCTGCATGAACGAGTCCAGCGTGCTGCGCGGGATTTCCTGCAAGCACACGGCAAAGAGCGTCACACACACACACGCACGCAAACACACGTGAACACACACACACACACAAACGTGCGCAAACACACGTGAACACACACACACGCTCGCAGACACAGACACAGACACAGACACACACACACACACACGCTCACAGACACAGACACAGACACACACACACACACACACACGCACGCAAACACACGTGAACACACACACACACACAAACGTGCGCAAACACACGTGAACACACACACACGCTCGCAGACACAGACACACACACACACACGCACGCACGCAAACACACGTGAACACACACACACACACACACGCTCACAGACACAGACACACACACACACACACGCACGCAAACACACGTGAACACACACACACACACACACGCTCACAGACACAGACACACACACACACACACACACACACGCAAACACACGTGAACACACACGTGAACACACATACACTCACACAGCTGTGTAAACATGCATGAACACACACACACCCCCCCAAAAACACATGCGCACATACACACACGCAAACACACACACCCCTAAAAACACACACACACACACACACACACACGCACACACACACGCACACATACACACACACGCTGCAGACACACGCTGCAGACACACACACAAACACATTGCATACAACTCCACTGCATAATTTTCGTTTTCACTTTGAGCCATGATCTACCTTTTTGACGAGGATGGTGAGACCCTGGTACTTGAAAGGTTTGGAGAATTCGATGTACTGAGCTCGCTCATTGTTTATGGTAAGCGGAGCCACAATCATGTCCGCCAGGCCGCCCAGTAGCTCTCCCATCATACCATTCCATTCTTTCTTATTGCTGTTATTTACCTGCACAGGTAAAGGATGCCAGGGGACAGAGGTTAGAGTCTGAGCCCAAATCATACTGACTACACACCCAAGTACAAGCAAGGATTTCTCACTGCTAGACCAAAACATTTCATTGAGTAGTTGCTCACACCTGAGCTGTGTGTTGGTAGATAGCAAATAATTTGGGTGATAAATTGGCACCTCTATGTTTAATATAAAAAGAACCTCTAGTATTTAGGGATATTTTACTGAATTTCTTAGCAAACAAGCATAAACAGGCTGAATGGTCTTTTCTTGTTTGGATATTGCCTGTAAGTCCTGGTGTTTCATTGCCAAAGAGAAGCCTCATTCAGCCAGCCTTGCTTGTTTGTGGATCCCACCAGAGGGAATCACATCAAACCAGACCCAGCCTGGACCTCACCACCCAAGCTTCTCTGATGGGTGAGACAGTCTGGCAAAATCCGGCAGGACACTTTGTTCTAGATGCCTGAGGCTCCCAAGGCTTTAAGTCACCTGTTCTAGGCAGGGGAGTCCCGGCTCAAACTCATATGCACAATCAAACTTCAAAGCACGGTGTTAGCTTTATATGTTTAAGTTCTGCAACTTTGCAAATATAATTTTGTAAAATCATCACTGCATCTTTCAGGTTTTATAACTGTCCCTGCTTTAGAATTACAAAAATGAATTCCATGTGGTAACCAAATATGGCATAAGAAGACACTGTAAGAAACTGCTTCATAATAGCAGATATGTTTTAAATATTACAAAAAACAAAAAATAAAAAAACTACCCTGGAAAGGGTGATAATTATTGAAACTGTTCTACTGAAATCTAACACATTTCAAAAATTAGCATTCAGTGTCTGGCCAAAGACCGTTTGCCCAATTAAATTTTTAATTGATTTTTCAGACAGGGTTGAGGCCCCACCTCCAGCCAGTCAGCCTCCCGTCTCCGTGGCAACTCACCCGCTCCTGCGTCCCGAACTTCCCGTCGCCGACTAGGTGCACCTCATAAGTGAAATTCATTGTCATTGCCAGCTTGATGAGGAGGTCGATGCAGAAGCCATAACAGCACTGTGGAACGATTGGGCGTCCTGTAGCCAGACCGAGAGAGGCTGGCGGTTAGCATCTGCCTGCGATGGACCCCCAGCGGAGAGACATTACATTCAACAGACACCAAGCTCCACTTACACGCCTGCTACCGCACACGCACACACACACGCTCCCTCACGCACGCACACACACGCCGTGGATGGATGCATAGATATATAGTTACGTACCGCATATATATATATGCATATCCACTCACTCAGTAAGGCACCCTTGTAACTCGGCGTGGAGAGTAGAAGCACAGAGATGTCGTAAACGTCCCTGTCGTGTTACCTGGGATGGTCTCATTGGGCCCAGTGCAGATCACCTTTTTTATCAAGACTCCATTTGGTGTAATTTCTTCTAAGCAGGTTCCATCCTGCAAGGTTGGTTTGACGTACACAAAGGGTTCCTGGTGAATGGTCACTATCTGGAACAGACAGGAAGAGACATACATTTGTTTCACCTGTTTTTTGGGGATCCCCCCATGTTGACCCCCCCCCACCAAACAGCCTCATCCTCTTTGTATGTGTGTGCACACACACCCACATTCCCCACAAGAGACAGAATTGACATGGAGGCAAAAGCACACCTGCACACCTGCACACCTGGGTATAAACATTTCTATTCTTTTGAAGGGAGTTACCTTTAGTCTAGTGGACATCTGGAATCCTCTTGGCTTTTCCGTCTCTCCGCCAGGCCAAATGATCTTCCTCTGGTTGTTCAGCACAACCTGCAAAAGCCGAGCAACCCAGCCAGGACAGGAAAGTATTCAATTAAATATGAATATTTCATTTTAATAGCCTTTGGTGATTTAGACATGGAGTTGTATTAATTGTAGAATAATTGACAGCCTGCGCACAGATCTCTACAGGTGCTGTAGTGGTACAGGACTCAAGCTGAGCAGAGGAGGTGCATTCTGAATGAGAATCTGAGATTCCCTGCCTCTGGGTGAAGTGTGAGCATATTTGAGCAGCTCCCCCTGCTGTTCGGCTGTCATAGATACAGCTTGATGATGAAGAATCAAACACAGCACATTTAGCCCAGTACAGATGTGACAGAAACAATAATTCAGGCATTGGCAATGCAGCCTTAAGTGCCCAGTCACACAGAGAATAATAATAAAATAGCTGTAAAAATATGGAAAAATAATATAAAAATATGTACATTAGATTGACCAAATCAACGGAGCTTGCCAAAGTGCAATGATACATGCATAGAAATGTTTTTTTCATGTCAGTGATGGTGTGAAAACTATTTTTGAATTATGTTAACTGTAAGCAAAACAGTTTTATCTAAAAGCAATTGGAAATGTGGGCTATCAGGTTTCTTAAGCAGGCCTCTCAGATGTGCAGGGTAAAAGTGTGATCACAGACAGTGAGCCCCCGTACTTGTGTGCCGTTGTAGATTCCAACTTGTATTAGTCGGCTTTTCTGGTAGTTGAGAATGCTGTAATGGGCATACTTTCTGTCTCCATCGTCATTGAACTCAACACGTCCCGTGAGGCCTTCTGGGTACTTGGATGACATCAGAACTCTGAGGCCGAAGGGGAGAATATTTATATTTACTGACAGCATTGCTGCCACTGTGTGCTATTAGTGACTTGCTGATTGGAACCACTTGTAGCATTCTGCTGTGGAGAGCAACATCTTCTGACTAGTTCAGATGAATCAGAGGCACACAGCACATGGTAACTCCACCCCTAAAGGTTCATGAGGCCACATCCTCCATCAGTATTACTAGCTAATCAGAGTCAAATCAAGACATCGTTTTTGTCTCACATCACAAACATGCATATTAGATTACATTACATTTCTGTAGAAGACACTCCTACCCAGACTGGCATTTGGGGCTTATTACATACAATTCATTGCTACAGCTGGATGTTTACTAAGGCAATTAAGCTTATGTTCTTTACCCAAGCAAACAAAAGCAATAGCCTACCGGGGAATCAAACTGGCAACCTCTGGGTTACGATCCCCGCCCTATTAGCGCAATCCTGCCCTGCTGCCCTGCCACCATAAGCCCTCTGGCCCCGCCCCACAGCCCCACCCACGTGCCAGACCCACGCCCCCCTCAGCACTACCTGGCCCCGCCCCCCCAGCTCCACCCACCGTTTGAAGAGAGGCCCCGTCTTCCAGATGTTGGTGTTGCCCACGCACCCCCGGGGCGGCTCGGTGATGTTCTCCTTCTCGAACAGCTCCTGGATGGACTGGGCCACCACCGCCACAGCGTCGTTGATGTGCGCCGACTCGTTCTTCCCGTTGATGAGCTGGAGGCCAATCAGACCTGTCCCGGTCGACATGGCAACAGCAACACGCAGTCAGCGCCCGACCCTGCCCCAAATCTGAGCGGCCAGTTGCAATGAAAAGAACTTAAAGCGCCTCTGTCGCCCGTTTTGTTGCAAATATCAAAACGCGTGTGCGTCGGGTATGGGGTATGCCCTGCCAACCCGGGACTTGGCGGACGGCATGCCAGCCAACCCAACATCGTAATTCTGCCTTCCAATCGCAATCCGAGCAGGTGTTGTCATGTTGCTTTCCGTTTTGGGGGTAAAATACCCTACAGACGGTGAATTTTCACATTATAAATTGAAACCCCATAAAGCAGTGATAAGGTTAAATGTGCGGGACTGTAAAGACTGCATCACCCAGTGTGAATCTGCATGAAAAAGCTGCAAATTAATTCAAAGTTCCTTTCAGTCTGGCTGACACTGCTGGTACTGTCTGAGCGCCGAGAGCCTGTGATGAAGCTAGATTGTGTGTAATGCTCTTTCATGCACCACTTGCTACTGTTCTTGTTTTGTGAGATTTGGAATTATAATGTGAAAAAATAAATTTCCCTTGACAAGGGCTTCCAAGAAGGACAGCAACAAGACTGAACACTGCCGGATGGCAGCTGGGAGGGGTCTGATGTTTGCCCAAAATTTCCACAGAAGCAACAGAAGCTGGGCTTTCCTTTCGGTCAGAAGTGACCTCTACCATCAAGTCAGGAGATATTCCGGTCTGTCTGGAAAATTTCACAGGCCTGAGGGCCTACGTGAGATTAGACCAGCAGAGAGAGAGTCGAAAATCAACAAAAAAAGTGGCATCAAATGTAGGTTCAACCGTGACTTGATGGAAGAGTGAAAAACATGGGGGTAAAGTTGAGCTTCAGTTTTTTTTATTGCAACTGGGCCAAGTTCTATGGTGGAGGTGTTCAGGGATTGAGGGGAGGGGAGGTCTCTCGGAGAAAAATAAGGAAAGTGTATTTTGAGGACTTATAGCAAGTGCTTGAAGACAAACACAGGGTAATCTTTGGAAAGGCTGTTAGTGATAAGAGTGCCTAATGACTGTTACATTGGTGACCATGAAGTGAGAACTACACAGACACGTGCTCCATCCAGGACAGAAAACAAGACAATTGTAGCTTACCATTATATTTCAGTAACACTTCAATGTGGGGGTTGCAAAACACCCTTTATAAATTCGTGAGAACCAGGCTATTAACATATCATAGGAGTAATACATTTAGGACACAACGTAAATACGGATTATCCCCAACTCCTGCTTTGGGAAAGAAAATACAGAAGTCTACTTTGTCGTTAGTTATTTCTAAATTTAAAAGAAAATAAACTACCATTGCACAATACGCTTCAAATAAACTGTCACAGTGTTTACTCGTGTGATTCGTTTAAAACCTTTAAACATTCAAATGTTTAAACGTTTAAACGGTTAATATATACCAAACTATCATTTACGTCATAAGTCTAAAAGTAGAAGAAAAAAATCTCCCTGAGAAAGTCACCATATGCGGGGTTTTTTTCAGCGTCTGTTACAGTGCTACGTCCTAAGGCGGGTATGTGGGCTACCTGACCTCAGTATCAGCGCGTTGTCCAAAATTCATCAATCATAAACTATGTGTTTACAAAAAGACACTGACACACGACCTTAGACTACCATTACACGTTCTACTCTAGCAAAACCGTTACAACACAAATGTATGAAGACTCGTTTAAAACCTTTAAACATTTAAATGCTTAAACGTTTAAACGCTTAACACATAACAAACAAATCATTCCTTTTGGTCTCTTACTCTTCACCTGTAAGAAAACTACTCCAGAAAAAGGCCAACATGAGCGGCTTTTTCCGCCGTTTGAAATGGTGGTAGCGGGGGGTCGTGGGCGGCGCGGGGTACCTACCGTCTGGCGCTTCACTAAGGGCTTTACCGGACATCTCCCGTTCTCCGACCAGCCACACGTAACCGGAGCCCGTCATGTTGAGGTAGCGGGCGGACTTGTACACTGCTGCCGCGTCCTCTTCGCTGAGGGGAGAGGGGAACCACGAGAGTTAACAGTTTTATAGCCTTAAATGCTAGAAGTATACTATATTAAATCATTTCTATCTCACGGTTATAAATGCAGAGTTAGCACCACTAGGATATGTATAATTATGTGAAATGTGTCTATCTTTAAGAAACTAATGCGGACATATAGAACAATATTAGATTTCACTGAACAACAAACATTTATTGGGAGGGAAAAGAGAAAAAGGGGGAAAGAGAGAACAGGAGGAATCAAAGAACAACAGTAGGCTACAGACGACGAGCAGGTTTCGCCAAACCAAACGCGTCACAGTCGTTTTTTAGCAACCCCTCTGCGTCGCAGAACGCATTGCGGTAATGAAGACTGCTGACATATTGCGCTTTGAATGCCTCTGGGTTTTGGTGGTCAACAGGCAGCATTTTTTTTTCTCTTTAGAAATTATTGCGAAAGCAAATCATTACATTTACATGTGTCGATCAACATTTCTGAGACATGCAGATTCAGCTCCGGTTAGGTTGATGCACAACGTAAATTTAATCATTTGCAGGTTTGTTCTAGCTGGTTATGTTACCGAGTGAATGTCCTGAATTTTCTTTTATTTCTGTTATTATGCATTATCCATTATTTTTCCTATTTACCATATTTCCTTTTGGGTGTTTAGTTAAATGTATTGTCTTTTAAGACATTTTAGGTTTTTTAGTATTGGTTTTTCAATTAGGCAGATATCAAATCTATCAATATCAATTTATCCGGAACCAGCTGGTCTAAGAAAATTTGTTCTGGCTCTAAAAAAAATGCATATTCGTTGACCACTAATAGATACACTAGAAATTATTAATATTACTGCTGAGATTGTTTGTGTGTGAAAGCCAGAGACATGTCTTGGGATCATTTATAACCAGTACCTATGAATGTAATCATTCAGCCTGTCTGGCCTGTATGCATAAATGCAGCAAAGCTAAGCCAAATTCCAGATCTGACAGCACAACAGCGGGGACAGAGGAAGCTTCTGAGTCACATCAAGGCTGTCTGAATAATATTAAGAGTTTTGATGTAGCACATGGCTAGTATGCGAATCAAACAACATTGTACCCCCAGACCCTAATTAAGCACATCTCTTTAAAACATTAAATACCAACAAGGCAGGCTGAACGCTCTTACTGAGTTTGAAAAGTCTGCTGATTCGACTCCAGCCACAGCTGGGTTGCGGTACAGACGCGTTCAGTTTTTCCATGGGAAAGCTGCTCATCAAACTTGATGTATTTTGCTTGAGGCTAGGCAGTGCTCTCAAGGTACACACCACTGATCTACGTTACTGTACTGGATAGAAGGGTCATGCTTTAGCTTAAAAAAGTCAATATGAGACTCACTGCATAGATGGATTATAGGTAAGTAGTAGTTATTTACAATTCATCTTTGTACAACCTTTTTTTATGGCCTTTATTGTGCCCTGAACTTATATCCTAATAATAATGATAATAACAAGGATGATGTGAGGTTTTCCAAATGATTATTATACAATTTGCAAATGATCCAAAAGCAGTTGGTCTGCAGGGATATCTCAGCTGATGAGGAGTGTGAGGGGACCAGGAATCCCCATAATGGGTTGCCAACATGAGAGCTGCACCCATTTCAGGAGCTCATGAAGCCTCTCTCTCTCCCAGCACCATCATGGTGGTGCTTTCAAACCTCACGAAACGGGGGACAGTACTGTCAATGTCAGACGCCAACCCTTTAATCCAGTAAACGAGCGAAGATCAGAGGCAGGAACATGACCAGTGGAGGAAGAGAAGGGGGGGTCTCACCTGGCGGAAAGGATGATGACCCGAGCCTCCAGCTCTTTGGCCTCCAGAAGGAGCGCGGTTAAGTTTGTGTCTTGGTTGAACTGTAGAACTTTCTCTGCCTGCGGTTGGGGTACAAAAGCAGTCAAGTACACTACTTACCCCCACCTAGCACCAAGCTGCCTGTACCTCTTTTGCTCGGATTGGTTGATTTTTTTTCGGTTGAAAAAAGAGAGGAAAAAAAGGAGTTCCAAGAGAATCGGATTCAACTAAATTAAAAAAACAAAAAAACAAAAAAAAAAACAAAGAAAAACCGAACAAAAAGAAAAACGAATGCCTTGGAGAAGGGGGGAAAAAAGTTCTGCATTTGTGCATGCAAACTGAAGGTTATCAAGGCTCCAAAGAAGAACGTGCATGTTAGAGGTGGAAGGAGAAAAAGATCGATGCAACCGGAAATGATAAAAAAACAGGTGAAGGGGGAAGAGGGAGATTTTTCCCAAAGAAAAACTTCTTTTTTTAAATAAAAAGTGTGGCAGAACGGAGGAGGTAGTAGCTGGGAAATGGCTGTCCCCCCGCTACCAGATCGCCAGAAAAGGAAGAGACTTGCAGTTTTTTTGTTGTTTTTTTTTTTTTTTAATCTGAAATCATGCACTCCGTTACCAAAAAAAATGAAAAGCTGGGCTTTTTTAAAATAATTGAAATCATGATTTCTTTCAACATAAAACCATTCTTGATTGAAATAATAGAAAAAAATGTCTAAACGTAAAAAAAAGACGTGCTACCAAGATAAGAACATTTCTGGGTCGGCTGGTGATTGGTTGATTGGTTTCTAGTTGCTACGTTTAGAGAGCTGGTGGGGCGGCGTGCATTGACCATGCAAATATACCTTGGGTCCTCGCTTGTTGTCATAGGACAGTTGGTCGAGGTTTTCATAGTTCCTTTTTTTATTCTGATGATGAATGTACACAGAGAAAATATGCAGACACAGAAAAATATTATAAACAGTTGAAAAATGGTGGCAGTAAAGCATTCCAACAAATTTCCACTTTCCTGCTTCTGACTGGGATCGCTAACACTGGGGCTTGCAAACACATCAAAGACGACCCCCTCGCTAGTCACGCCTCAGGCTGTCTCTAGCTGAGCTCACTGAAAACCCCCTCAGTGCTGCGTTTTGTACCGTAAGTTCCAGAAAACGAGCACACTTCCCCCAATCTAAGTGTAAAAGGTTCTGCCTTGTGTCATTAGCAGAATAATATCTAGGCCCCCACTCAAACTGTGATGCACTGTGTCCTCAACTGATTATCAAATGCAAGCATCAGCTGCTACTCTGTCAGTATTGTGGGAAAGAGTAACAAAGAATAAGAAAGAATAACCATTGAATTTATTAATCAAAGTTGAAGACAAAGTGCATGTTAGTTTTGATTAAATCAAGACTGTAGGCTTTGGATAAAAAAAAATCTTGAGTCTTATTCTGAGGGAATTTTGTGTTTCTAATTTTAAATTATTATCACATTTGCTTCGCAGACAGTCTTATCAGGCACAATTTACATAATTACACACATTTCATCCATTCATATAGCTGGATGTGTGCTGAAGCAGTTCACCCTGCTCAAGGGTAAAACAGCTGTGCCCCATCTGGGAATCAAACTGGCAACCTTTGGGCACTGAACCTGAAGACTCCAACTGGGGCACAGATCATCTTCTGAGAGAGACCTGCCAGCAAACCCCGGAGTGAGCCATATATTTAATTTAATTAACATGATGCTCGTTTGGCCTCTTCTGTTTGAGTGGTGGTTTAATCACGCTGACCAGCGCTGAAAGCTTTATTGAACAGCTGTTACCACCCGGTCTGCAGACCGGCTTTGATGTAAAGTCCCATGAGGAATTTTAATGTGTGCTGCTCAGACAGGACCATTTGATTGTGCCTGTTCTGAAATATGGCACCTGTCACAATATAGTAACTGTACAGGAACCTCAGCAGAGCAGATACATCCTGTTGGTGATGCAGTCTAACTGTATCTGTGACCATGCTAAGATTTCATCATGGTATTTATTTTTAATATGGACTTTTATTCCTTCGATTAAATAGCACGATGCAAATGCAGAATCAGCTCACCGCATTGCCTAAAAATAGGATTCTCATATTCAGTTCCTGCTCTCCAACTTATTGCTTTGTCAGTTACACTGAATTGATCTCTTTAATCCAAAGTGTATCTGTATGTATTTGCCAAAACAGGGAAGGGAATTGGTGCTAGGTGCCCTGCTAAATTAAAGCTGTCCCATGTGGTGAGGCTGTGGTTAGACTGAAGGGGCACAGGGGCTAGGGGTTTGAGCACGTGACCACATACAGGCAAGGGTGGGGGGAAGGGGGGGGGGGGGGGGGGTTGAGGGGCTACGGGTGGGATCTAAGCTCCTGTTTGGAGTGAGGGGGGGGGGGGGGGGGGGGGAGATACAGATGGTAGGGTTGGCTTCTTTCTACTTTCTGAAATACATTTTCACATTTATTTTCCCTAATGCAGACTAACAATAATGGCAACCAAAGGAAAATGTATTTATAAGTTAGAAACAAATTGTCCTTAGGCCTCAGGGGTGGAGGTGAGTTCATAATAAAAAGAATCTTTTTTGAGTTGCTCGCTTAGACAGCTGTAAGAATTATAAAGTACTACGGAAACTACGGACTACGGAAAAGATGGCGCTTTAAATGGAATCAGTTTGACTCAACGGTACTGAAACCTCATTTGCAAACAATCGCTATAACCCTCAGTGTCATTTTGGGAGAGTTTTCCTCCTTTCAGGGTTCTGCAGAATCGGACAGAATTAGAACAGCCACTCTGCTGGGACGTGCTGTTCTCTATTTAATTTGGTGTTACACACACCCACTTATATGAAAAGCTGCATCTGAGTTCAGGTTACTTCTGCTCAAAGCAAGCACTTGTTAATACACCTTCCCTACACCAGCATTTAAGCCACTACATCACTGTATACCTACATCACTGTGTGCCTCAAACCTGAACTTTTTAAAGCATCTTTCTCACATTTTCTCATGTATTGCCATCTCTAAATCTTATGTATTCTGTGCCTGCCTGCTTTGTGTTTATGACTTGATCATTTATGAACAGGTACAGGATATATCTCCTGTATTGTCATACCTTTCCCTCACTTTCCCTCCAACCAAGATGAAAACTAAATGCAATTTCTAAGTTTTTTTGTTTTTAAAAAGAACAAGGCAATGGTTACATTGGCTGTGATGGCATTTCTGGACTCCCTGCCTGCAGGTACCCTAGTGGTAAAACATTGCTACTGTGGAAATCCTACTTCGCAGGTCTTATCGCCTTCTAGCGCCTCTAGTGTTAGAATACAGTTACTGCAGGAGTGGTGCATTCCTTCAGGGAATTGGTGAGTGATTGACACTGATTTCCAGGGCTGCCTCTTCCAGTTGGAATCAGAAAGATTTATTTTAGAACCATAGAAACACATTCTGAAACTAGAAGTACATAGTGCACTGCAATTAGATTGAATCTGGGCCCTGATTGTGGTTAGTTACAGCTCATATGAACCACAGCGAATCGGTCACAACCACTATTTATGACTTTTACCATGCCCTGAGCACCATTATACTGCCTTCTTACAGCTTCTGATGTTGTTTAGTCAGTCTGCAGAATATGTATCTGTAGCAAAAATGACACGATAAAGCATTAAAAAGGGAAAGAGCTGAAATCCAAATACGGATGCATTTTAACCAAAAGAATTAATCCCCAGGAGTAGAGACTGGAGAGATGGACCCACAAGAGGTTTTGCATTTTTTAAAAGCTTTGCATTTGATAGCAAGGAATTCAAGCAGCTACTGCATCAGCTATTAAATTAGGCTTAGACTAGTCTCTGTGATAACAATGTCTTTTAAGTACAATACAGTCATGGATCTACACAGTCCAGCAAGTGGTCCTACATGATCTTCAGCTCAAAAAAAACCAAGGACTTTTCAACTCCAAAGAGCACAGCATTTCCTGTGATGAATGTTGGCTGGGAAAATATAATTCTGCATGACTTGCTCAGTTCAGTCAGAGCTTGGCTAATTGCGGAATCATGGAAATGTGAAAGGATTCCAAAGTTTATTCTCAGTAGGTGTGCCGAGTTTGGGAATAGAGCTTTGCAGTTCACACCTCGCAGGCCTTACTCCTCAATTATCTAATCAGCTACGGGTGGCGAATCATCCCTGACATCACTCTCTTTCTGCATCAAATGACAGAGCCTTGGCACAAAAAAAAGAGGAACGAGATTTCTTGATGTTGTTTAGAAGACGGTAAGATACTACTTCAAAATTCGAAACATAAGAAGGTCTCATGAAGAGTCTTTCAAAGCAATGAAGTCAGGTCAGACATCATTCAGCAATTAACATCCACCGGAATGTAATTGGTTCCATTGCTTCGAACAGACCGTCACCATTGGGAGGGAGACAGTGAGGGTAGGAAAGGCATAGTTGCTCGCACGGTTTTATCTCTTGGGAAGTCAGTGATGTTTTGCTCAGCCCCAGGTTAAGTCCATTATTTGGCTCCTGTTGTGGATTGACACAAAGGAGGAATTTGACTATGGCAAAAAAGCAACGTGAGATGAGCACAATGCACAGAGTTTCGTCAGATAAACCACTTAGAAGACGCTGTCGGGTGCCTCCGGCATAAAAATGTTAGCCAATGTTACAAATGGAAAGAGATGTGTTCACACAACAGAAAAGGAAAACAGTTACATACATAGAAGACCTTTGAGATTGTTAACACAGGTTACGCACACACACACACACACACACACACACACACACACACACACATACACACACACGCACACACACACACACATGCACACGCACACACACGGCACGCAGGAGCGTGCGTGAGCGTGTGCCAGGGCCGTCTGAGAGCCGGCGCGTCTCACCTTGGTCTCCCTCTCTTCCAGCAGGGTCTCCAGCCTCTTCTGGGCCGCCCGGCCCTCGTGGTCGTCGCTGACGATGAGGATGATGTGGTTCCAGCGGAACTCACGCATCATGTCGAACCACACATGCGCCTGGTGGGAGTAGGGTGGCACAGTGCGCAGGAAGGACAGGTGGATGCTCTGAGGGGGGGCAGAGACAGAGGCCGCGCTGAGTGGAGGCGCACCAGAGCACTCCCACCCCCCCAGGCCTCCCAGCCCAAAAGCTGGCCAGGTGATAGGAGAGGAAGATTAAGTCTTGTGTTATCAGTCACAGCTTTGAGCCAATCAAAGTGTTATTCCACAGGGGGCAAAGTCCTGATTGGTTCGTATGACTCACTGACAGAACCTGGCAGGTCCGCTCAGTATGGTGTTGATGACTTTGATCACTTTTTCATCACTAGGATAGCCACTGTCTCTCTCAAACAGATGAATCTGTCTGAACCTTAAAAGAGTTTAAAGGGACCCCTAAAACATGCAAACTGAAAAGAATATTTTCAGGCTATGCCAGTGTGACCATGTCAGCCATTTTGAGCCCGGTCTAAAAAGGGTGCCACCAAAAGTTTGGTATTTTTAACTGAAGCATGGTATTTTTAACTGATAACGTCAGTTTGTAAAACATCCAGTACATCTCCAAGAGGCACTGCAGCCTCTCTGACCTGTTCTCTGGCTTCTTTTCATGCACGTTGGTGGACATGTAAGGAATTATCATGTTCATGATAATTGTATCATGAACGTTCATGTTTCTGTATCCCTATAAACCGAACCAAACCAAATCCTAAGCATATCTCTCTGAACAGATTTTTTTTTTGTCATGTCAGACGACAAATATAACAAATTTGAAGAAATCCCATCAAGAGATCTCATATCACATCCCTGCATGAAACTGGTCTTGTTCATAAAGCCATTGCACGAACGATTTATGAAAACTAGTGTCACAGTGCTAGCCAATACACTGCACACAAAAATCCAAATCATTTTAAATATTTTAAAGGTCCAATAAACGGAAAACCAGCTTTCCCCGAGCCATAGCACACTTGTAACTTCTCAGAACCATTCATGACTCTCCAGCCAAACACCTGTATTTAAGTCACCAGCTTATTAACACAGGTGAGGCTTATTAGCCAATGAATGACCTTCTCACACACCCACAATTATACACAATGAATATTACATTTAACCAGTCTGAAGGTGAAGTAGATCAAAGCAGGTCAGTTACTGACAAAGCTGGAAATGGAAAAATAAGGACGCTTACTGCCACAAACATACATTCATTCACTTCACACAGTAACATGATAAAAAAATCTGATGAGAAATTGAAAATCGGAACAGATTTTTTGGAGGGGTGTATTATTCAGACTGACACCGGTGAAGGCTCCTTCTTCGCGACCACAGCGGTTCTGTAAGCCATGAGATATGAACATTAAATATGCTGGAATAAAACATGTTGAAAGAGCAGAAACCATGCTCTCTTGTGTTTTCATTTTAAATGACAGCAAGTAATGGGAGCAATCCTTTCAAAATATAAATAACCTCAGGAAATGAATCAGAAGTATAGCTCATTAATAACAAATGAACAATCAACATTAAACCATGTCAGACCACAGACAAACTGATTGAAGCTACAGACTTCGCCTCTGCCCACAATGCCATTCGGAGGGAAGCAGTCACGGATTTGGTCTCAGACAAGAGATGTATAAACCAAGCCAAACCGAGCGGAATCTAACATTTGTTTTAATCACCAGCGCTCACCTTCAAGATGTGACTGCTTTCTAATCATGATGATACTGTTCAATTCTGTTATCAAGCCAGAAGCACCTGTAACCCAGAAGCTAATTTCTGAAGAGCTCTGTGCTGCTGAGCCTCGTAATTTTTTCCTCACCAGTGCACAGCTGCAGATAACACCCCAATCAGGCTTTTTGGAGGAAATGCTGCTGTGTCTAAGATTTCTGCATGCAAATACCAAAGCAAAAGTAGCATTAATGTCTAGAGCTGAGCAAAAGATGCCATTTATGACACATATAAATACATAATTTACTTCCAGAATTCATACCAGAATCGAGGCAGGCATCACCCTACTATGGCAGGATAAACTAGTATGCTTTTCAAATTAGCCTGTCATCATAATCTCAGAACAATCATTTTCAATCAAGGAATTATTTGGCTCAGTTTTAGTGTAAAGGGACAGTCATGCGATCAAAAATACAGTGTACTTCTAGGCAGGCCTAAATCACTTCATTGATGTCATTAACATTCACATTTTTAAATTCTAGTTTGAATTCTAAAATTCTAAATGATTAGACTGGTCCCCTGGGCCACCCCCCCCACCCGGCCTTCCTGTGCAGCCCCCCCCCCCCCCCCGCACCCCCCCCAATGCACCGCGCCTCACCTTGTCTGAGTAGATGGACATGCGGGTGGTGAGCCCCACCACAGGGATGCGGTAGAACCCTGCAGTGTAGGACACAGGCGTGGGGGTGAGGTGGTCATTGGACTGCGGCGGGTGGCTCACCAGGATCGCGTAGACCTGCGGGCACAAGGAAAGGTTACACATGGGGCCACAGGGTGAGGAAGTGACCCATAAGGTTGCAGGTTTTATTCCCAGGGGGCAAGCTACCTCTCCCAAGATGTGTCAGTAGAAGAGCAAGTTTTGTAAGTCGTCCTCTCTGCGTTTGTCTGCTAAGCAAATGTAGTTATTCTATATGGTACAGTCTATTGGTGGGTGAATGAAGCACATTATACCTTATTCTCAAGGTAGTTCATTATTTACAGAGGGCCTTCATAAGGCATAAGGCCTTGAGGCTGGGATGCTCTGCTGATTGCATGCCATCAACTCCGGGATCGCATACGCCAGTGACAAATGCTCCTGCAACTGTTCGTGGGGGAAAAAACGGCGGAGAAAATCTGTTAAAAACGGTGTCAAAATAAAAATATTGGCATGATGTGCAGACATGATGGTTGTGTGTATGGGCAGCCGGTTTGCTTGGGCCTCAGACGACACCGTCCATCCAAGGTAAAGTTCCGGCCATCTGCCGTCTGTGACAGAGCATCTTGCTCGGCAAGTGACAAG
Organism: Megalops cyprinoides; assembly: GCF_013368585.1. Lineage (NCBI taxonomy): Eukaryota > Metazoa > Chordata > Actinopteri > Elopiformes > Megalopidae > Megalops > Megalops cyprinoides. The sequence goes on along the minus strand of NC_050587.1, from coordinate 38,123,469 downwards.
CCCACTGAACCAAAAGAACCGGGCCTCCCTCCACCCGGCCATACGGGGCGGGCTGACTCAGCAGTGAGAAGCTTCAGCATCTTCTTAAAACTCACAGTGACTTCGAGATGACGGAAGAAATGGTTTCTGCTAGGATTTAGGAATGTTTTAGCACCTGGAATTTTAACTGGGGATTTTAAAGCCTCTGATTTTTTTAATAGTCTTTTCTAACCTGTCCCTTACGTGTGATAGCAATTTAGACTTAATTACCATTCCCTCACTCAGGGGTATGGTGTGTGTGTGTGCGTGCGCGCGCGCCCGCTCCAACATCTTCACAGCAGAACGTGTGTGTGTGAGCAAGTCCGTTCCTGTGTGCGCACTCATGTCTGCGTGTGTTCGTGTGATCTTGTTTGTGTGTATGCGTGATATTCATTCTTCGGTGGTGTCTAAGTGAGCCGATAACGTCGCTGCGCGGGGCTGTTTGAGCCGGCTCCAAAACCTCGGGCGTAATGTGATTTTGCTGAACCAGGCTTTGAATAAACAGCTGCGCTGTTTGCCCGGAGTGGCTCCCGCGGTACTTAACAACATACTTTCACTAAGCGTGCGCAACTACAGCAGTATTTACTGGATATATGGTCCTATGCTTCTTGGCATCTGTGCTAATTAAATACAATCCCTGCTATAAAAGAAAATTTGAATATATAAATATCTATTCTGGCGTCAAACTGAAATGTCTGCATGATCTTTCAAAGGTAAACATTCCGAAGAAATGAAACAAATACTATTGCACTCTGCAAGGATCAAATAAATACCATAAAATGTATTTTGAATAGTTTGTTCTTCGTTCTTCATCAAAGGCAAAGAGTATAGAAAGACATCTGCTACACTTTCTGCACATACCGAAAACCTGAATTCAATTTCAGATTACCTTTTCATGTTTTCTGATATTGCTGTCTACTGAGATAATAATTCTAATGCAGTGCTTTGAAACCGCAAGTTCTCAGTGCGTCTCTCGGCGTGGCGACGCAGCGCCGGTGTTTTATTATTCATGGTGCTGTGTGGTGTGGGCGTATGAACCTCTCGCTGAAGCGCGGAATCAGACATCGCACCCTCGCTTTTCTTTCACGCGCAGTCGAGCACCCACACGGCAGATGCCCGCTGCGCACGCCGCCATATTGGCCTCCTTTGGGCTAAAAGATGTCAGATGGCATGTGCAGTGAAAATAGAAACTGCGGTAAAAATCAATTGTGTATGCGTCATCTATTTCACTGTCGGTTCACCGCGGCACATCCAGTCTGTAGGTTTTTGGCTGCGTGCAAACTTTGGCTGTTAAAATCAGCAACTTTCCGCCCAATAAAACTGGGAGAGGAGTCAGAGCCTTTGGGGGTTTTTTTTGTCTATAGCTCTGTTAAAAACTTGTGAACCTGCCTAAATCTATACTTTTCACCTCAGTTCATGATGTAATTATTGACAGACCGTGGACTGTAATGAAATGTAACTTTCCATGACAATTTAACACGGTCGTCACTTCTCGTTGTGATCTCAGTACATGAGCAAACGAAGTTCACTGACTGTGAACACTAAAATGCGACAAACGGCAATCAAGGCTGCCGCGTCAACAACTTTAGGCAGTTTGGATGCACGGTTGTTAGATTTATTTAACATCAGTTATATTGGTGTTACTGACGTCATTGTACGGCCTATTTAACTTCACGATTTTCGTTCCAAGCCATTATTAATTATATTGGTGTCTAACCATATTTGTGTATGGTGACAAGAACAGAACAGCATCGGTGAATAACACGCAAATTATGTGGGAATTATTATTGCCCTCATCATAGGCTACACTGCATGTTACTAAAGATCAACACCGCTTTCTTCATTATATACTCTTAAAAATAAATTGTGGCAGCCAAATAAAATATTGAACTTTGTTCTTTGCTTGCACATACTTAAAACAAGCATTTGGTGGCCTTTTGAAGCGCTCCCCTCTGTCTGACAGCTATTTTGCCGTGTTAAATGAAGATCATGGATTTAACCCTCTCTATCGTCGACTTTGATACTGCATTTTCAGAGAATCCTTTTTTTTCAGTGATTCATACCTCCCGTGGGCATTCCAACAGACAGTGCTGTCGGCATTCCATGACAAACCATTTTTACCGTGCAGCCTGTTGCTCTATTTAATAACCCAGCATTACAATGCCTTAACTTCCATATAGACAAGCAAGCCATTATGCATAGAGGTTCAAATAAATTTAAAGGTAACAAATCTAGTGTGTTTGTCTTCTTCAGCTGCAACTGTATTGAAATGGTAGAAGAAACCAACACAGGGGTGCGTTATGAAAATATTAAACAAAAAATATGTACAAGATTAAATGATTGGTGAAGCATGCAGACACAAGTATGTTGTTATAAAAATACACATCATTAAGCAAACGATCACATTGCAACCTTGGTTTTAGCCTAAAAGCAGTTTTTGGTGCAATTCCAAATCATGAAAATATCTGTTTTCAAGCTGCAGATTATATGGCCAAAAACATGCACAGATGCAAATGCGTCCCTAGATGCACCGAACCCTGCAAGAAGCAGTTTCGATATTTTCGCATTTAATTACTTCGACGGCGTCTGTACAGCGTGTCCTTGCCATTGGATAGCGACCAGTATGATATTGATCGTTTGCAAGTGAAAGCTGTGTTGATTCATGGATTTATTATATCTTTTGGGGTGTGTTGTAAATCAAAGGTAGCTTTAATCCCAGACATTATATTGTGCAGTTAGAGAAGGCAGTAAAACAGTGAATTAAGCGAAGACACTGGCGTGTTCACTCAGTTACCTGGCTGGAGATGAGGTCCTCGCAAACGGAAAGCGCCATCTGAATAGCGTTGGGTTTGTGGGTGACTGAGATAGCGTTCAGCTTGAATTTATCTCTTCCGTACAGCTGGTTGGCTTGTGTGACGGCGTCCTTGAACACCTGCTCGTACCGCTTCTGACTCAGGACGGCGCCGATGTTCACGATCTTTGGTTCGCAACCTCCTCGTGCCCAGGAGCACGAGAAGAAAACGGCCAGCAGAAAGAGCCGCATTGTGTAAGATCACACCGCGGAGCCGGCTCGCGTCTCCCCCCGCTGTCGGAGGATTGATGTGTCCCTCTTTCCCCGATCCGATTCTCACTGCCCACTGTCCCGCACAGCTACATGAAAGACTGTCCGCTGTAATGCGACTACATTCACATGCACTGCGGCAGAATGTGCGGAGTCACCGACCCACAATCCCTATTGGCGTATAAGCTTATCATCAGTTCTTTTAGATTCTCTCTTTTAATTGGTTTTTCAAGCTCTTCTCTTCATTTGGTCATCTCCCTAATTCTTTTCTCGTTTGGTGTACTGAGGTAGATCCTCCTTTTTTATGGTACTGTGGTTTGAGCAGAGTATCCCCAATCTCAGTCAGTCACGGCTATTTGCCGTTTTGTCTAAAAAGAATAGCTCGCCTACATGTCGCGCTGTATGTGTGTATGTCGTCCGCCTGCTCCCGCCGCGGGTCCGAGGTTCTGTCCGTTCGCACTTCTCTGCCACGCTCAGTGTGAGCGGCTGTCCTTGTAGCCTACAGCTGTGCTCGCGCGTGTCGTGCGCGTGCCCGCCGTCTTCTCGGATATCGCTGGGGTGTTATAGGCTCGAACGGTTTCGTAATTGATTAGCTAAATTACCGAGACAAGTCATTGAAATATATATCGTCTCTTTCTTGCATGGCAAGAGATTTTTGGCTCTTGTCAAATGGACGAGGTAGCCTATGAACAGCAATAAAGCAGAGCGCCCCCAAACCCAAGACTAATCATCTCTAGTAGGTTTGCAATAAAACCCATCGCACGACGTAATCGGAAACCTCCTGTTTGATCCGAGAAAGAACTGAACAAATGCGCGTGCACGTCAGGTGCACGTAGCGCATTTTAATCACGATTTGAATAGCAGCCTATATGCTTTGAATTGACTCATGAGTACAGGAGCCTGTACCATGCAATGTAGTAGCAGCACAAACTGTCACTTTAGTGCTGCATGGCGACAGATGTGTGATCTTTAAACTGTTTCACAGCGCCCTTGCAGTGAAACGTGCAGGAGTCATTCCGATATAATAAAAACTGCAGGTCCCTGATCCCCATAACGCCCTGGTCCCAGAATCAGCTGGCCCGTTATACGGATTTTTGATGACACCACTGCCACAGATAATTTATTTCCATAACCAAGCCGCGCGGATTTTAGCATCTTAAGTCATACACAACCCCCAGATACGCGGCTCATCCTGTCAGACTGTACCGGGTTATTTAGAGCAGCGCCTAAATAATTTCTTAGTTTAGTGAAGCCTCGAGGGTCTCCTCTCATAGCCTACATTCTAAGCTCAACAGACTATGACAACAAATTGTGTCTTTAGCGTATTAACATTGTGATTGTGAATAAACTGTGGCCATATGTACTTTCGAAAGGGATTTGTTAACATTCGGAGAGCGTTGTCAAATTAAAATGATTTTCTCTTCGACAGCAGTAGATCTCGTTTTAAACGAAGAAAAGTGCTTCTACTACGAGGCTTCAAGCAACCACACAGAACACAAGTGCGTCCTGATACAAAGCAAGAGAAATGTTCGACTAGACCCCGGTTACCAAGGAAACAAGCATCTCTGCCTTGAAATTTTATTTTTTTTTAAACTCAATAGTTGCGAATGTGTTTTATTTTCAAAGACTGCAACATGAATTTTAGAAAAAAACTCAATAGACCTATAGTTCAACATGTTAAAAACAGCACAATCTGGTAAGTCACATTATTAACGAAATAAAATAAAGATAAAAGAAACAATAAAACAAATGACAAACATACGGATAAACAGTAAGCTCGTGACCGAGTCTGGTGTTTAAATATAAGTATTTCGACATTGTGATCAATACTCGTTGAATTTTTAATATCTCAGGAAATTATTATTCAGACCCCTGCCGTGTCCCTGCTGTGGCAATAATATTAATATTTGAATGTCAAGCGAAGGACGGTTTTGAAACGAACGTAGATAAGCATATTCATTCGGCTCATAATAGATGGAAGCCCTGAATTGTTCCATCATTGGGTGGACGCAGAAATTAAACCGAAATGACAACAAAAACTAGAATCACGAGGAATACGTATAAATGCAGAACAGCCTTGGGCTTGGGCACTCCGGTCCTCGTGCCACTGAGTGAATAGCTGCTAATCTGAAGTTCTGTGAACAATAACAAAATGTCTGTCCTTTGTTCCCACACGTTTGGTATGATGTTCTGCTTTGAGCGTGTTGTTTTAGCTTTTAATTCATTGCAAAATTCATTTGCATAGTGAAGTGAGATCTTGGCTGCGGCTGGAGGAGAACAGCATTGTCCCATTTAGTTAAATAAGTAATGAAGACACATTTTCCTCATCTGCGTTTGCACATAGCTGAGAACGTTCGGGCAATTTTGCGCTTCGCTTGTGTCGACTCTTTCTTCTCCTTGCTAAACCTCTAAGTGTTCTTACACAAACTTAAAATGGCAAACGAAAGCTCATTTTCAAACGTTTAGAAATGCATTCTGAGTTAACTGAAAGTTGCCACCCCGAAATGCCAGACCTATCTTGAGTCATAATGCGTCGAGTCGTTGACTGGCATGACAAATTTACTTTTGTTTGCGTTCGCATTAAGAAGCGCGCAGTCACTTCGCTGGATGCGTAAAGGTAGCCATCTGATTAACTTGACAGCGAACAGAAGAAGATCGGGGTTGCAGGGCCTCGCTGTGTGGGATCGCTGTCGTGCTGTGAGCTACACAATCAAAAGGGCGCACGAGGCGACAAGGCCCTCCTTGGCCCGCGTTGTGCTCGCAGCCCCTCCCCCACCCTTTGCTCCACACATCAATAGACCAGATACAGCCTGCAATGCAGCCATTATATAACACCGCTGTTCCCTGCCAAAGCGCAGCCACACAAACACTCACCTCAAAAGAGCTCACACTGTCCAAACACACACGTGCGCATGCACACGCGCACACACACACGCACACACGCACGCACGCACACACACACACACACACGCGCACACACACACACATGAATGAATTTGCACACAATAATATGAACACAAAGGCATGCATGAATGCGCACACAAAGTCCAATAGACACACTCACATGGTCACACATGCAAATGCATATGCACGTACACTAACATGAAGACAGACGCATGGGTAAGTGCACACACACACACACACACATACACACACACACACACAGGATGTTTTTTGCACCCCCCAAGAACTGCACATACACACCAACACTGTCCACTCACATGCCAGCACAGTTCACAGGCACAGATAAACCATTGGCACAATAAAGTCCACACCTTACAGAAGGATGTGGAAAGTGAGGCCCCAGTCAATCCTTCACTGGAGGGCCGATGTGAGCATTGTATACTGCAGACAGGATCACAGACAGTAAACTGCTCAACCACTGAAGCATCGGCTGAAGGAATCAGAGTCACTGGAGAGTGAAAGTCTGTCCAAAATACTCCTGAACATTTAGGGTGGGCAAACGAGAGAGAGAGGCAGTCAGTCTGTAAACTCTTCTGAATTAATACAAGTTGAATAATCCTTAAATTGGGTCGCAGCTAACAGAGGGTGATATGTGTAATGTGAATGATGCATTATTGAGGGGGCATTCTCCATTCATAACACCAGATGATTGAAATTACACAAAATGTTTGATTACTGTGTTTAATGTTTAATTGCTGTACCCTCTCCCTTTCCCTTTTCTGCAAGCTGCACACAGCGAGCAAGCTTTCATCGCTGTGTAAGAAAAATGGTCTCTCAGGCAATCAGCCATTTGGCTGGATAGCTGTGTGGGTGAATCCAGGAGCCCAGATCATAGGCCGATTCGATTTAGATCATGCCACAGAATTAAACAAAGTGTACGCTGCATAATCTTTAAAAAAATAACTCCTGATCCAGAATATATCTTACGCCCCTGCCATGGATTAGTAGACTGTTACCATGATCCCAGTCAGGGGCCAAGCGGAGAAAGAGGCAGAGCGACTGTAAGTGAAGTCTCCTTTATTGCTACATGCAAAAATATGACTTGGCCGCGTCGCGGCACCTTTAAGGCTTTCAGAGGACACGGTCAATGGACAAAAATAAAGAAAAAGAAGGAAAAAACCCACAGACGTCACACAGGACGGCCTAAGGCGAGAGTATCGGGGTCTGCAGTGAATGCATGCGAAGCAGAGCAGCCGGAGTGGGCTGTTAGCGGAGGGCGCAGAATGAGAAACCCGCTCCGCAGCCGCCGCCGCCGGCGGTGAACGCTTCCCCTCCGCCGGCGCGCTGTGGCGGAGGGAGACCGAGTCGCCCGCTGAGCGGAGCGGAGTGTTTCAGCACCGGACAGCGCTGGATTGTGCTGACAGCGCCTTTTCTTCCCCCGAGCGCTGGAGCCACTGCGGTCTGCCCGACGGCTCGCCACAGCCCCCAGAAAGACACATGAAACACCGATGGCCCATTTATAGAGGATATAGCTTTTATGCATTTATGTAGCCTATATTTAGGCTATATAAGTATCTATAAATTCTTTGTGAAAATCTTAGTCAATAAGTCATGATATATTGTATGTCATTCATTATTCAGGCATTTAAAATCGTAATTCATTCTTACTATTTTTTGTTTCTAGCCAGCGTTATTTAGGGCAACTTACAGAGTTCATATTTCTTTACATGTCATTCATTCATAAAACAGGACATATACTGCAGCGATCAGAAGTATTTTGCTCAAGGGTTCATAGATGACCCGGGGAAATAGAATCTGCGCCACACTGCCGGCGGTTTAATCGGAGGTACCGTCACCGAGGCAGAGCGGAACCAAGTTGTGAACGGTTTGCTGAGCGATTTTTCGCAGAATATGAAGTGGAAAGTCTGGCTGTAAACCAGACTCTGCCCTTAGAGACAAGGAGCCGGTTGGTTAAAAAAAAAAAGGTTTTCTTCCCTCCCCCTCTTCACTCGTGCACTGTAAATAGGCCATATTGAGTGTGGTTTGGGAATGCAGCGGTGGTTAGATTAAGAACTCCGGTGGAATTAAAAGTGCGCACTTTCTTCCCGTCCAGGTCAGGAGCAGGATGATTCTTATCTGCCAGATTGAGATTAAGTTCTTTACTATGATGATTCTCTTCTGTCCAATTCCCTTCTACAATGGTTATTTGAAATGAATGATGACAAACAGCAAAATGGGAATTGTACGCTACTGGTATGCCACCCTACTGAATCACGGTATCTGACAGTGGCTAATGAGGTTTGGGGTATTTTTATCCCAAGGTTATTCATTTGCTTACTTTGCGTTTACCCTTGTCCAGAGTGACTTGCATAACATGCTTTTGATATATTATTCCTGAATATGGCTAGGAATTTACTGAGGCTACACAAGTTAAGTACCATTCTTAAGGGTCCGACAGCAGTGTCACACTCAGCATTGGGATAAGTCTGGCTCTCCAGCAAATATGTCATGCTACCAAAGCAAGACTTGCCACAAATGCAGTTAAAAAGGCTCTGAAATGAATAAGGCTCGCACCATTATGATTACTGTTACCATTATTTATTTGTAGAGCAGATACCTGCATCCATAGCAGCCTGTGTAGTTTACTTATTTTCACATCGTCCGCCTCTACAGCTCGATGTTTTCTGAAGCAGTTTAGGTTAAGTACCTTCCCCAGGGGTCTGACCGCCGGGCTCCACCCTGGGCTGTGAGCTGAACTCCTCTGCCCCACGACCACCGCGCCGCCTGCGTTAGGAGCTGAAATGGCTGAACCCATTACAGCAGCTCAGGGCCCTGATTGGCTGCGGGTTCTGTAGACAGATGTGTGGGTGTCATCAGGGGAGCTGGGAATACATGAAGCTCATATAAAAATGAGCCTGTGCTATAGCAATTGAAGAGTTCAGTCTGTAAAAGTCTCAGGTTTGTTTCCTACATGAGGCTTTGCAGTCGTACCCTTGAGTAAGGTATTCGCCCTGAATATTAACACACACACAGCTGTGTAAATTTGCAGTGACTGATTACCTGGAATTGTTACACTGAAGCAGAGATTTAAATAAAACTCATTACACATCTCATCTCAGACAATAAAAACAAGTCTGTCTGTTAAAAAAAGCCCTGTCCATCTTTTTCTGTATGCATCTGTGTGTGTGTGTGTGTGTGTGTGTGTGTGTGTGTGCGTGTGTGTGTGCGTTTGTGTGTGTGTACGTGTGTGTGCATGAGCATGTGTGTGTAGGTGTGTGTGCATGACCATGTGTGTGTACGTGTGTGTATGTGTGTGTGTGTGTGTGTGTGTCTGTGTGCATACATGCATGTGTGTGTGTGTATGTATGTACAAACAAAAGTTCAAAATGCCGTTTAAAAGACAGCAGCTCTAAAGTGTCTGTGTGAAGTCAGAGCAAGGCGCTGCACAGCTTCCCACAGCGAGTGCAGTTTAACCCGTTTAAGAGCTAAATTTTTCATCTGCAGTGGCTCGCTTTTCACTCCGAGTGGGTGGGAACGGGGGGCAGTGAATCTCTCCTACCTCATAAAAGTGCATCTCCAAGCACAGGCAGCCAGAATGAGGGAAAGAAATTAGACAAAAGCTGACGGAGCGTGTGTCTGCACATGCATGCGTGATGTGTGTAGTGAGGCGTACAGGGTGCTTCTGTGTGTTCCCTGCATGTATTATAGATGAATGAGGATCCAGGCATTCGCCCAGTCCTGTCCTGCAGGCTTGTTTAAGAGCAGCTCAGACCTCTCAATATGGAAGCCGTTTCCCCTCTATCCTCCTCCCGCTGGAAAAAAAACCAAATGTTATTTTCAAATATGAGTCATGCAAATGTCTCTGTAGTGATGAAAAATGCAGGTACGCATAACTGCTTATAGCAGACCTTTAAGATGATTGCACTGTACTGATGTATGTATAACATTTGAAGAGGTCTCCATTTGGACATGGACTGCAGTTGGACAGTAACCATTATGTTGTTAAGAGTAATTTTTGAAAGAAAACAGCATAATCATAAGCTTACACATACTTATCTGTGTTTCTGTGTGTCCAGTCTGTACAGCCTACATATAACATACATAGAGCTTAACTCCATGGTCACATTCATTGCAGACAGAAATAGGATGAATACTTTCTGATATAGAATTAGGGCAATATAAAATCAAACATATGACCTAAATCCATTACCCTTAGCTGTGGGATCTCATGTATGATTAACGCACATTTCTTTGGTAAGATCTTAATGTGACATCAGTTAGAGCATGAGGATAATGAAGCTTGATTGACCTTGGATATTTAATGTTGCACAAAGTGTACATCCTTTGAGCTCATGTTTCATTGTAATGAAGAGTAGCTACCCTATTATTATATCATTGTATTACTGGAAAATTACAGACAACAACATATGGTTGGTAAAAATTTGGAGTGTTGTCGAATATGCATGCAAATATCTCTTATATGAAAAAGTAAGATATATCAATATATAAGTGTGAAATCCAAAGTAATCTAACAAAATAACATTATCAAAATGTCAAAACGATTTATTACCAAAGACAAAAATAACTTGAAAATAAATTTTCAGAATATATTTAACTGCATACAAAATGTGAAAACAAACGTATCCAAAATATTTGACATGTATTTAAAATATATCCTTTTACATTCTATAAAATGTTTTAACTGTTTAATATATTTGCAGAAATGATAACTTCATATGGGTTTGCATACGTGATACTTCGCTGCGACTTAAAAAGTTTTCACCCAACAGCTGAAGACCTGGTTACGGGGGGCTCGATTTAGACTGTATGTTTATTTGTGGATAAGAGACACTTTGTTCCCGACTGATGGAAGTTCTAGATAAAAACGAAGAAACTAAAATTACACTGAAATTCATATAGATGCTCAAATACGAGTAAGGGCACTATACGATTCGTCGGTTTAAGGCATAATTCGTGACTCTGTTGGGGGGTCTATTAATTGGCCAGAGTGAAAAGCAATACCAGTACAATCACAGGAAGGAACACGAGCAAGAGACAGCTCAGCTCGGCTAGGTACAGGAGAAGCAAGCCAGTCAAGTAGCAGCAACGACAGCAATGTCGCAGTTGCCGTATTCCCTGCACCAACCGAGGTGGGTATCTGAAACAGCCGCACACCATGGCGGTGTCGGCAATGCGGGACTCCAGCCGCCGCTCCAATGCGGCGCACAGACCTGGCGCCGGCTGAGAGGAGGGCGGGCGCAGCAGAGTCTGCGGGGGAGGCAAGGAAAGGGTAGCGCTGCCCATATGGTACACAGCTTCCTCCTGCATCCTGCGGATCTCCCAGTCCGGCAGCGGCGTCTTCTGGCGACACAGGGGACAACACACCCGACTGGCGTCTGCGGCGCGTTTAAGCATGTCCGCCAAACACCGCAGGCACACAGTGTGGTCGCAGTTGAGCAACGCCTTCCCGCGCTCGTCGGAGGAATCGTAACGCTCCGTGCAGATTGGACACTCCTCTGCCTGGGGGTCAGAGCACCAGCTGTCCCGGTCATTTTGTCCTTGTGTCAGCTCCTGCTTTTCCAGCTCTCGATTCTGAAGCGTACAAGTCCCACCGTCCGCGCTGTAAATTACTCCGGCAGTCACTTCGTCGGGCTCTTCGTGGTCAGACTGCCCTGAAAGAAGCGGCTCTCCTGCTGATTCTTTTTCCAGGCTCTCTTGGTCTGCCTGCTCTGGACACTCTCTGTCCGGGACCGAGGAACGTGGGCTTCCTGTAACAGAAACACAACCAAGGTCTTCTTGTCCAAGCGCAGGTGTTTCCACAGCAGTAAGGCTGTGTACCTCCAGGAGCGACGGCCTTTTCTTGGGACCCGTCTCCAAGGTCGACGCCACTCTCGTGTCCTTAGACGCCCCGGATAAAGATTTGTCCGTATCAGAGGGCACTGTCGAGTCAACGTCGCCCATTCTATCCATGGTTTACACCAAAATCTTCTTTCAATACATTACGGCATGTTCCCATTTCAATTAACCGCGAATAAGTGTCGTCATAATCACTACACATTTCCGACTCCTCTGCGTCCAGCATCATGGGCGGCTAAGATGAAGTTTAAGGTGCTTTTATGTAGTCGACCTGTTTATTATGGAGGAGGCGTGGCCTAGCTCACAATCTCCCCTTCCTACACCACCCCCTTCATGATAAGGTGTGATAACGCATTCTAATGCACACACCCGCCATTCAGATGACGTCACACAGCTGGGGTAATTTTCAAACACACTGCAGACGGAAGAGGTGAAGGTAGGTATATATGAAACCACATCAGAAAACAAGAGGCTTACTATTTTATTTTACTATACTATTTTAGGGAAAAAAGTCAGTCAATCAATCTATTATTTGTAATAAATTTAGGTCTTGTGAGGTCATCTCTTCTTGTTTCACATTCATCACACCAATGTGTTGTATGCATTTTCTTTTCAATTTAACACAAAAGGAAGAACAGTAGAGTAACACAACATACCCGAGAATTAAATTGGTCATATACTTTATTTTGATATCTACTTCAACATAACATCTTTCCTAGTATTGCATTTACAAAAATAATCTGTAAAATCTGTTTTACAAAATGGAAAGGGTTTTAAAAATTCTAATTCAGAATTTAAAGAAAACATACTTCCTCCTCTCTTTGTATACAGATTTACAACTTCCTCCTTCACACATTTGTATGCTTCCTGTAATAAGCCTCTCACCACAGGGTTCTGGTCCAGTCAAAGTGATCTGTGCATAACCTCTACAAGTCTAGTGGCATCACCTACATTAGTTACAGTTACATTAAGTCTATCAGTCTAGTGACACCACCTATTTTTGTCCAGTTACATCGTGTTTGTGAGTACATATACCTCCACTCTTCAAGTAGTCTTATAACCAATTATATCTGCCTAGTCCCAGCAGTTACATCAGTCTGGTCACATGACCTATAAAAGCCACACCTCCTTTGCCAGGTCATTTGCACAATTTGTATAGGTCCAGTTACACCAAATGTCAGTGCCGTCACCTAAGCAACATTACTTCAGTTGCACAACTTACAGCAATCCAGTCACACCGTGTCAGTCCAGAGACACAATCTATATCAGTCCAGTCACACCGTTTCATACATTGTCATAGAAAATTAAAGCAAAATTATAACTAGAAAAGAAAAAGCTATCTTTTTAAAAAAGTGTCTTTATATTTACGCTGTATATATTGTTCCGAAAATATAGTTTCACATCTTCATTGATGATGTAAGCACAACAATGGAAAACACTTGCACTGTTAAAGATCTGATGCAAGAGAATGCCTCTGTGAGACCTCGCAACAGCATGACCACTGTGGCTGTACAGAGGTCATATGGGGTCGAATGTCCCGCAAGTCAGACATTCACACCGAACGCAGAAATGTACAGACTGGTTTTGCATTACAATGTTCTCAAAGGACAGTGAAGCACCGGAGTGCGAGAGCTATGAAACAGCCACGTATCGTGCAATGTGGCCTGACACCGCTGCACTCGGGGACATGCACAGGACGTATTCACTGACTCACTGCTTAATCAAGAGCGCTGCAAGGATCAAATCTCTTTAGATGGATGGATGACCATGACCACAGTGACCACAGTGCAAATACCTGCCTGCTAAATAATGACTACATTATTATAAACAATTAAATACATGCTGTTAGGCTGGTTATTGTATGTAGCTTTCACCTTTGATTTATCGTCAAATAAGCCATCGCAAGTGTGTTTTTCTTGTAAGAATGATAAAGCTGGAGTTTGCTAGAAGGCCAGCCATCAGTATAGCTTTGATATAATAATGAAACGCTGCTTACTGACTTGTCCTCTTCACTGGGGGCAGCATTTGCGCTTGTGCTGAGCCTCATGGCCCGTGCCCTTGCTTGCTCTGTGTAAAAGGGCTGTTTAAACAGTCAGTGTAAAGTTGTGACACGCTGCTAAAAGTTTACAGCTGAGACTGTCTCACAGCCAACTGCATCAGCGCTAATGTCGACACAAAAACCCTGCTTAGCGTCGACACAACGTAGGTAACAACACAACGTACTCCCAAACGGCGTGGGTTCTACCATGCTACGCCTGGAGTGACCGCTGCACGGACAGCCGTCCGTGTCAGAAACGCTACGGTGCCGAGCTTCACGCCTCATGCACCTTTCACAGTTTCCAGAATACATTTAAGCCATAAACCCACGCTGGCTGATAGGCCTGTGCAATGACTTCCTGTGACTCTTCCCCATGTGGTGTGAAGGGTTTTTTGCAGTTCATTCAGTATCTGAATAACATCTGAAAACTATTTGTCTTCCATTGCAAGATCTTCACCGGAGTGATTGGCTATTTCACTAATATCCTGTGGTATACAGAAGAGATGAGCATGCAGTGGCCTGACAGAAAGGGCACTTCAGAGCAGAGGAGTTTCAGACCCTTCCTCATATTGCCCGCAAGTCTGGTCCAAGTCTTTTCCCTCCTCATCTACTAGATTTACAGAGTTCCTTATGTACTGTGCAGTCACTGTTTTTTTTTTTATCCCTTCTGAGGACGTTGGTTGATTCAGGGAGCTAAAATCTTCATATTACTGAGTAACTAGCATTTTTGCATATGTGTTGATTTGAAATGATGGCCATAGTACATTAACAAAGAGTGTCTTTACTCTTAAATCTGCCATCTTACTTTCAGACTTGTGTGGGATTGGCATTATTTTCTGTCTTCTGCCCTTATCAAGACTGTGTGCAATATTTCTTGTTTTAACCTTATTTATCATAGGGCGTGTCTATAGCTTTAATACTCCCATGGGAGCACTGACCGGTCAGGAAGCATTTCATTTCAGCAGAGACCTCAACACGTCAGCTGAGTGAATAAGCTCACCTGATTGGTCAGGGTTGAAATCGCAAATCAGTTAAACTGGTAAATCAACAGCTTAAAACGCAAATAAACCTTTGGCAACAAAATACCCAAACCTGCCTGAAGGCAGAAAGTCACGAATCTGATAAAACAGCGGTCTTGTTTAAGCACTAAGGTAATTAAGCGCTCCCTTTGAACGCTGCTGTGTCTGGCTGGGAGTTTCCCTGAAACGCCGATAAAAACAAAATGTTCCCATAATATTAGGATAATTATTTTCATTAGCACACTTTAGGGTTGGAATTACATCCTGTCTTAAAATGAATTTAGGAATTAATAAGTACTTGTCATATTGTCAAATATTGGTAACGCAGGAGGCAGTCCCTAGCTGAAGTACAGTGACGTGAGATGTACTCCAATTAAACAATATTTCCCTTCATAAAATATACATAAACAGGTCTATGCATACTATCATGAACTTATAGCTAAACATGCTTCCAAGAATACATCTACATGGAGAGGTACTCTCTAAGCTTTTATAAACATCATAGTTTTATTTACATTGCTAATTTTGTGTCATTTATTCACAGTGTGTGATACAAACTGTTATTTCCATCATGAGCCATCAGTAAGGGCTAGGCAATATTGGTCTGTCTTATTGCTGTAGTTGGTTAGAGGATTAATTCAGACATTACAGTGCATGATGGAGGTGCTATCACGTAACCTATATTTTATATGCATTTACACATACTAAAACAAGTCAGGTTAAGAACTTCACAGCCTTGTCCAACCATGGATTTAAAGTGGAATCTTTTCATTTACAAGCCCAGCTGCCAAACCACTAATCCACTTGGACACACAGCCCATAGAAGGAGAACAAAGCTGTCACAGTTGCCCATGCCTTTAACCCACACCTGTGTTCTGTAAGGTTGACATTCACGCATCTGAAAAATGTTTAAAATACCAAGGTAATCACAACAAAGTGCAACACATAAGCTAGTTCATACATGCCATGGTACATATATAATGTAGGTTTACTGCTTTGTTGTACTTGTGGCACTTAATCTTATTAAAGGTAATCTGAGCACATCGTCTTGCATTTATTCTTGGTCGTAATGGCACTTGACACTAACAACTTCGAGATATCCATGTAGCTTTGGCAGCTACCTCGCGAAAGAGATGCTGGAGACTCAGTTGTGCATAAAGTTCCGGAACCTGGTGAAAAACCCAGCCGACCAGTAAAAAGCCCGGGTTTGCACCCGTGCCTGTGTGCCTGCATGTGCATTCCGGCCTGCGCCTCACCTCTGACAGCCAGTAGGTTTTCAAATTTAGAGGACCAGTGGGCCAGTAAAATAAAAAATCATTCTTTTCGGTCAAACCCTGTTCCTCCCTCTGTCCCGCTCAACCCCCGTGGTTCCCCTCCTCCGCCCCTCTCCCCTGCCCTGCCCCCTGTCTCGGTGCCACCCCCCCCCCCCCCCCGCAGGGTCAGAAGTCCAGGGTGTCATGCTGAAAGCGCAGCCGGGGGCTATTCTCGCTGTAGAACTGGCTGAACCAGCGGCGGTGCTTCTGGATAGCCGAGTCCTCCTTCACCAGCATGGGCTTGGAGATGTACTTCTTGTTGTTCCAGATCATCACGTCCCGCTCAAACTGTCAGGGGGGAGGAAGGACACCATTACAGGACACACAGGCCGTGTGGATGCAAGAAAAAGGACATGGAGATTCTATATGATTAAAGGTGTCTGCACTGAGCAGCTATACTCTGACAATGGCAGCGTAGCATAGTGGTAAGGAGCAGGGCTTCTAACCAAGAGGTTGCTGGTTTAATTCCCCGCTGGGGCACTGCTGCTGTACCCTGTACCCAGAATTGCCTCAGTAAATATCCAGCTGTATAAATGGAACATGCGAAATATAACATGTAAAAATTATAGCCTGTGTAGGTTTCTCTGGTTAAGAGTGTCTGCTAAATAATAATAATAGATAAATAATAACTGGAGCTGTGTGAAGTTCCCTCTGATTCGGATAATAATAATAATAATAATAATAATAGCAGCACTACTCTGAGAACAGGGTTAAAGCTTGTTTCCTGAAGCATGCCGGCAGTGGGTTCTTTTTGGGGTGTGTCTGCGGGTGTCGGAGGGGACCTGGGGTGGTACCTGGATGCACTCGGCCCTCAGGATGAATTTGGGCACCAGGGGAGGGATGCTGCTCTGGTAGAAGATGGTGTGGGAGACACACTGAAGCAGCGGCTCCACCGGGGTCACGCAATGCATAATCACCCCGCGACCCAGGAAGCTGTGGTCAAAGTGCAGGAACACCACACCCGGGCCCACCTGCAGTGCACAGAGGACACCAATCAGTGCACACAACACACATAATCATGTATACACACAAACAGAAAACATGCACACACACACACACTCATGCACACAACACACATACACACACACACACACACACGCCCGCGCACACACACATACTCACACACATATCCACACACTCATGCACACATCACACATACACACACACACACACGCACACACACACATACACACACTCATGCACACACATGCACATAACACACATATACATACACACACAGGCACACGCACAAACACACACAACACAGGGTCAGATTTTGAATCCATTGGAACCATACCTTGTATCACCCGATCCCACACATCCACCTGACATATTTTTGAGGACAAGAGAATTCACTATTACAGTATATTGGTCCCAGTTTACTATGCACTAATGAGTTTACTACTACGGTGCACTATTGAAGTATACTATGGAGCTGGGAGACACCTGGACTACAACAGGTGAGGCAGTACCTGTCTGGCCACCACGTCCACATCGAGCAGGGGCCAGTGGCGTCCGAACACAGTGAGCGCGTGCTTGACCAGCATCTGAGAGCAGTGCTTGTTAGGCTCCGGTTCTGGCTTCCACTCCACCTGGGACACAGAGGGATGGGCAAGTCTCCACAAACAGCCCTACAGCTCCACAGCACAGCCAGAACAGGACAGCTCCAGAGAGCCTGGCATCACTGAAATACACTGATCTCTCCTCTCACCTTCCAGTCATGGCGCACAAACTCCCAGGTCTTGCTGTTGGTGTAGCGCAGGTCCACGCCGCTGACTATACCTGGCGTGTGCAGGTGTGCCAGGTGAGCAATGTCAGCTGCATTCTCTGGAATCTCCTGCAGAGGGTAGTCACAGCGAGAGGGACAGACAAAGAGTTGGGGAGAGAGGAATACAGATAGAGTGAGACATACAGGAAGAAAGAGGAAGAGCATCTGTACTTCTTCAGATCTCTGTCTGTGCCCCGTGCTCAGAGTGACCATGGCATTTAACAAACCTACATGCAGACAGACAGAAAAATACACACACACACACACACACACACACACACACACACACATTCTCGCACACACATATCCACACACACACACACACACACACACACACACCTCGATATGGGCGTTGATGAAGTGCTCGGTGCGGCCCCTGTAGACCCACTCTCCCCGGGAGATTTCCCCCTGCTCCGGGATGGTCCAGCTGGGCTCGGCGCCGTCGCAGTGGAACCACACCAGCACCAACCCGTTCCTCTCACAGCTGGGCCAGCACCGCACCTTGGCAAACTCCGGAACTGGGACACCGGGCATGGAGGAGGGCGTTAGACTCAACCCTGCCCAAAGCTGTTCTCTTCCTCTTGAATACAAATAACTGCATGGGACTGTTAATTAAAATGCATTGCACTAACAGTGTTGATTGTAGCATGATTGAACTGATATATTTGTAGAAAGACTGGCCCAGTATTTTGAGGGGTGAGACACTCCAAATGCAGCAGGATCTTGGCAGCAGTGTGGCACAGTGGTTTGACAAGGCAGGACAGTGCCATTACACCCTTGAGTAAGATTACTCTAAGTGCCTCTGTGAGTACCCAGCTGTCTTACATTAATCTTACATTCATACTTAGTTGCTTAGCAGACAGTCTTGTCCTGAGTGAGTTGCAAAGGCTACAATTTTTTTCTTTATCTATTTATACAGCTGGATATTTACTGAGGCCACTCTGGGTTAAGTAGCTTTGCCAAGCATGCAACAGCAGTGGCCCAGCAGGGAGTCAAGCCCTGCTCCTTATTACTATACCTCCCTGCTGCCCCCTTGATGTATAGGTATGTAAGAAGTCCTGGATGCAGGCATCTCCCAAGAAATAAAAAACAGTAAGACAGGCAGGTGATTATACCTGGCACACTGGCATGCCTGGCACACTGCTAAATAGCCCAGCCACACAAGGGCAACACCAGTGCCAGTACACAGATGCACACACACACCCGCGCATGCGCACACGCACACGCACACACACACAGGATATTTGATGAAAAGGTCAGTCGGTCACCTTTCTCAGCGTAGGGGATCCGCACACACTTCCCGTCCTCCCCCCGAAACTGCCAGCCGTGGAAGGGGCACTCGATACACCCCCCCACGACCCGCCCGCCCACCGCCAGGTTGGCACCCAGGTGGGGGCAGTAGGCGTCCACCACATAGGCCGTCCCATCCTGGCCCCGAAAAACTGCCACCTGTTCACCTGAAACAGAGAAGGGGGACAGGGAGTCGGTTACTGAGAGAGTGAGTCAGAGCCCCTGAATGAGAGTCAGAGAGAGTACAAATCAGTGAGGGAGAGAGACAGGAGGTTTCTGTGGTGCCTGTTTGTTTTATTGCAAATAAAAAATGCATGGAATGTGACCTTTGTGGCGGTTTACGTCACGGATCCTTGAAAAACTCTTCCGTGTGAGGACACATTGATGCACCCTCCGCCCGACGAGACAAACAAGAACACGTCATGCTTCCTTCACATTCCTCCAACAGAACAGGAACCATTCTTAAGGAGGTTACAAGTTATCAATTTCCATGTAACGGAGGAGGCAAGGACACAGCAATCGAGGAAATGACACATTTGAGCACTATTGGGAATGCAGCCATTGCACTGTTGGGCTGGGTGTGCATTTTTGCTCGCAGCTTTGGGTTTAACACTGGCTCTTGGATGGTGTGTGGATGGTGGTCTCCTTGCTGGCGTAACATTTTGTGTCTTTTTGGTTGATGTCCTAGTGGGGTACGCTGTTGTACCCTTAAAGAAGATGTTTACACTGATTTGGTGTAACTTCAGTAGACATCCAGATATATAAATATACAACACATATAAAGGTTGCTTTGACAGTTGCTCTTGATAAAGGCATCCTCTGTGATAATCAATGAGGCAATTAGTGTGAAAGGGGCTGACGTTCAGACACTGTCCACCAGGTGTCCCCACTGCAACCTCAGGAAAAATCTCAGCAGTCCTTAAAGTTTTCAGGACTTGGAGAAGGTTTGAATGAGACCTGAAGAAGAACCAGTGGTGCACAAATTAAAGTTCTTATTCTGATCCTATCCCTGTCAAACATTCCAGCAGACCTGTCTGTGATTAAAGTTTGTGTTCATGTCTAATATAGAGCTCCTCTGAAATTATTGAGAAGTACTTCATCTGACAATCATCCTAATGTCAAAGCATATGGCATGCTTGCTTGTACAGTATGTTGACTTCTTCATTTTTTTCATAAATGTCAAACTGAAGTGCAACTTAATGGAGATCACTGATTTAAATGCTTATAAACTTCATTTGTAAAAGTGTAATTGTCCATTACGTGACACTGTTATTAAAGATGATTTCATGAGGTACAATGTGTTTGGTCTACTATGTGTCATCTACTTCTTGTAACCAAGTAATGACAGATATTGAGGTTTTGACACATACATTATTGCCATTCATTGCCATAGAATAATATTAGGTAGACAGAATGATACTTGTCTTCTCTCTGCCTCAGTAATCAAAAAGGAACTTGAGTTAAAAATAAATCAACTCTCCTAAGACAGGCAGAAATACACAAGCACAGTGTCAGACCTGAAGGAAAAGGTACATTTCAGAATCACTTCTCCATGTGCGTAGGTGTTGGGAAGATATTCAATCATTGTGTTTGCAATGTTTGTCTATTTTAGATTAAATCCCTTGTGAGTAAATTAAAAGATTCTGAACCACTGGCTTTGTAGACAGAAGAGGAGAACAGCTGAAGGTGACAGACTGGAACAGGCCCATTTGCCTACACTGTAAATATTGGCAAAGGCTGATGATACAGCTACACCGTAGAGGCAGAAATACATTCTGGCTTGTGACTGAGTTGTGTGGCAAGGCATTCGTGACTGAAACTGTCAACTACTCTCCATGCAACAACTTCTGTTCACACCTTTGCATATTTCCAGATGGATTCTGGCAGCGCTTCCCAAAAGTAAGGTGCAACTGAGGTGGAAGAAATCCATGACCTTACGATGGCCACAAATTCAGAATGACAAAGCCAACTGAGAGGAGGTAGACAACCTGAAAATAGAGCTGGAAAATGTCACCAAGCTTTGCCAGCAAGCTGAGCTGCAGTAAGCACCAAAGCCAAAAAAAAAAAAAAAAAAAATTCGGCTCCAGATATGAAATGCAACGTGCCAATAATGCCGACATCTTCCCATTATCATTTTTTTAAAAATCCCCTGGATTTTGAGCTGTATTTCATATAACTATGTGACATAATTGAGGTGTGACACAGGAGTTGAGCTGAAAAGAGAACGAGCTGAGCTGTGGAAGGCTTGAAGCCCCTGTGCTCTTTCTGTTGCAGAGGAGAACAAAGCCGTTTACCATGGAGATTGACGCCTTTACACAGGCAACAATCGAAAACCAGAACAAAGAGCACTAACTGAACACACAGGGGAGCATATTCAAACAGCACCGCTAGTGCAGGTCTCTCTCATCACACATTTTCACTGATTGTTATGGCTTTTTATTCCATTGGGTATTTACTAGGTGTCACCATTAGTTTAAAACATTAAAAGCAATGGAGCATGTTTGGTACTGTGGCTCATAAACTGTATAAAACATTGTCATTGCCAATATAGACTGTGGAATATTTTCACGATTCACACAAGTATATACGTACACTTTCACTGGTGAATGCGAATGATTACGTTTAAGCTTTCCTTTCCCATGTCTAGTGTGAACTGGTCCCAGTGCATCCCATGGTTCTGCCTGTTGGCTCCTACACTGATTGTCACCTGTCTCTCCTCACACTGCCTTCCATAAGAAGAGGGCACAGGAGAACTTGGTAAGAAGGAAAAGATCTCTAAGTTCAGAGAAAAGTAGTTTTGTGATTTGATGCATTTGCTTGAGACTGTTCATTTCCCTGCCTTTTTCTCTATAGATGTATCAGAGAAACCAATAACCTTCTCGGAGGAGCCACTGAATTCAACTCAGATGGGTTATTGACAAGCTCTGGGCTGTTTAATGGCCAAGGATTGATAAATTGATGGTAATACATCAATCAAGGTCTGACAGAAAACAGCTGAGATGGCGATAGCATATTCTGTTGATTTCCATCCAAACTTGGATTAAATCCTCCTTGCGGAGCTAAACGGCCGATGCTCCTTTGCAGGGTAAAGACTGAGCTTGTCTGAACGGTGCTGCTTCTCTGCTTCCGGGCTGGTGGAGGTCGGTGAGGAACTGGCCAGTTTGAAGCAACCAGTCTCTCTGTATCTTTGTGTCATATGTTCTTGGTATGTCCTATTCACACACAACACAGAACACGCTACTGACAACATCAGCAATTTCATAGTTTCGATGAAACTACTGACATTGCCTGTCACGCCAAACTCTCCATTTCCCTACATTATGTAGATGTCATGGGAATCAGTAAAATATGTTTCATTATTTTTTTTGACACTTCGGAAGGTCGTGATGCTTTGTCAGTGTTCACTCCTATGGTGCATCATGTACCTGATTTGTTTTCGTTGGCAGCAGGGTGTCTGCAGTGAGAGGACAGCGCTCAGCTCAGGAGAGACACGATGCCCAGGAGCTCGAGACAGTTATGGCATATCCAGAGCAGGACACAGGCAACTCCACAAACCTGCACTGTCCTCAAACGGTAAACACTTCAAATACCAGTGTCTGAAGGAGTACAAGACATTTTGGGCTTAATTCATGAGTTGAATCTTGTGTTACTATTCTCTTTTATCCATGGTGGAAGGGTGTTTTTTTCTTGCCATTGTAACCCTGGTCTTGTTTCAGTGGATATTATGCATTGCACACTGTATGGGAAAATGTTTATGCAAATTAAATACACTCATTTTGAATTGTTAGTAATGAGCTTGTATTATATGGCAGTATATATGTCATGTTTTATGTATCTGTTATTATGCTTGTACGTGACGGTAATACAATACCAGCAGTCACTGGTGTAAATGGAGCACAAAACATTTCAAGACTTCTCCGAGAATTTAACAAGCTTTCTCAAATGAACCTCAGGGTAAGTGTTTGTTTGGACGTACCACTCACACCCCAAGTCAAGGTTGAATTATACACGCTTATGGGTATGTCTAATCACACACACCTCCTGGGCTGTGTTCCTTCCTCACAGAGTCACCCTGGCTCCCTCTTAATGTCACATCAGAGTGCAGAGTCACTTTAAAGCCCTGCTCGCAGTCTGTCCCAGAGCACTCTGGGAGCCGCGGGCTCAGGTGACCGTCCACTCGCTGACAGCGGAACCGGGAACACGTCCGATAAGCCGCGGGGAAGCGCAGAGGGTTACGTGAGGCCCAGCCAAAAATTGCGGCCTAGCTCCTGACCCCGTGACCCCGAGAGCAGAGATTAAACTGAGATTAGAGCTGTCTGCCACCTGAGCCTCGGCAACAGAGCACCGCTGATACTGAGACGCAGCAGCAGCAGCTGAGCTGTTACTGAGATAACTCTGACTGGGCTACGGAGCAAACTACATTCACGCAGGTGCAGCAGAGACTTCCACTACCCGTAAATAATGATTGTAAATCACACTACTATTTCACTCATTCATTTCTGTTTGTTGGCTATCAGATGCCCTCATCCCGCATATCTCTCAAATCATGCATTTATACAGACGGATATAAACATTGAAGGAATTTAGGTCAAGGATCTTGCTCAAGGGCACAGCGGCTGTGCCCCACCTGGGAGTCGAACTGGCAACCTGTGCTCCGTAAACAAAACCGCCACACATCTCCCCCAACTGCAGGTGAAGGTCCTGTTTCAATAGTCCTGTGATGTTGTTTTTTTTCTACAATGACCTAAAAGAAACAGAATCAGAACTGTTTCCTTCAACCTTAGAGAGAGAAAAAAAAACTTTAAATGAATGCGGTGAACTCTGGAAAACTTTAACTCCAGAGCTTTGCGCTGAACGGGCAGGGCCAAATATGCCATCCAAGATGTGATTTAGGTCATCTAATCTGGGGCAGGCTCTTAAGGGAGTCTGCGAAACTGGCACAAGCGGAGGGAGAAAGGAGTCTGACGCGTCCCTCTTTAAAAAGAGGAAGGGGGGTACAGACCTCCAGTCTGAAATGTGACCGTCTCCGCTACCCCCCTGGGGGAGTACTCCTTATTCGGAACTCACAGAGGTCACTTACAGCACGCTGCAGCAGTTCTTTTCAGACTCTGAGCGGACTTTCAAGGCGTTAGAGGTCCTTGCCAGTACTCCCAACTTTTTTTTTTATCACTTTATGAGCAAGAGTTTTATGTTTTTTATGAGTTTTAGCATCTGAAATGGCTTTATGAATGTCTTTAGTGTCTGACTCTTACACGCAAGGCCAAGGTTTGCTGTCAAGGCTCAGTCTTTCACACTTAAGCGCTGTTTTTAGCCCACAATTTTTATGAATGAATGTCCCTTCATTCTCCATGCCAAGCTGGCTCCGCCCACTCTACTACACCCTTTCTGTGTGGTCTCGCACGCTTCCACACCTGTCCTGTGCCCAGACAGGACAGCTCTACACCTGGAGAGAGGGGGGCATTGGGTTAAATAAAGAAATCTCTTTCTCCCCATGCACATGGCCAGCTGAGTCCCGGTCAGCCCTCGGGGTCCGATGTCAGACCCTGTCCTGCTTCCCGAGGCCGTGAGGCCAGGTGACGCACAGGTGTGGCCCTGGGGGTGAGGCTGTCGCAGGGTCACTCTCCCCAACGCACCTGGGTGCCAAGCGCACATCAGCGAGGAAGCAGTACGAAATTTTACAGCCTGATGTGTAATTACAGTGGGTATTGAGCATGAGACCTTTGTGGCCATAGCAGATGCTGCAACCACAAGGTCACTGAGCTAGCCAGCCGTGGCTGCGTCGACCTGATTACCGCACCGGCAGCGTGAGTTTGACCCCTGGCACAGGGCCTCTCCGGCGGTGCTGCAGCACCGTTGTCTCTTGGCTTTCTTTGGCCAGCGCAGGAAAGCAGAGGCATTCTGAGACTGTGAACAGCGGCACCGTGGCTTTTCAGAGTTAGCCAGCGCGCAGTGACACTGTCCCGCCAGAGGAACAATGAAGGGAGGAGCCAATGCAGTGCAAACGCAGCATGCCAAATGAGGACGAGCAAGCTCTGCAACTACAGTCAGCCTCTCTCTCTCTTTCTCTCTCTCTCTTTCTCTCTCTCTCTCTCTCTCTCTCTCTCTCCCTCTCTCTCCCTCTCTCTCCCTCCCCTTCTCTGTCTCTCTCTCTCCCTCTCTCTCTCTCCCCCTCTCTCTCTCCCCCTCTCTCTCTCTCTCCCTCTCTCTCTCTCCCCCTCTCTCTCTCTCCCTCCCCTTCTCTGTCTCTCTCTCTCCCTCTATCTCTTTCTCTCTCTCTCCCTCTCTCTCTCTCTCTCTCTCTCTCTCCCTCTCTCTCCCTCTCTCTCTCTCTCTCTCTCTGTCTCTCTCGCCATGGTAACTACCCCAATGCCTGTGTTTGAGTGACAGTACCACACTGGCACACAAACAATGAAGCTGATTCTATTTCCCAAGCAGTATTCTAAGGCAAATCCTATTAATATTATAAAGCTAAAAAATAAAAACAAACAAATAAATGTATTATTTTTCCAGAAGGAAGCAGAGGAGTGGCACCTGTATGTGATTGCTACTCTTTGTTCTAGACACCTGAAACAGCCAGATAAAAGGATAATGTGAAGGAGAACCTTTTATGTGCGGGGCAGCAGCTGGCACCAGTACAGATAACAGATAAAACTGTGAGCTACGCGAGTCTACTCTGGATAAGAACACACGATATGCAAACATGTCAGCCATACTGAAGCTGTACCTTGCTACGTCATTACAGTATGTCTCATGACCTTGAACTGGCAACCCTCAGGTTTCAAGTCCAGTTCCACAACCAGAGGACAAAGCTTGTACGCCACATGACCTTGTTACGTGTTCAGTAAGAGCGGCAACTTGTATGCATGAAGTAAGGGTTGCAGCATTAGGGCAACCGTGTGCACTGTTCATTACATAATTCTGACCGTAATGAAGACACCAGAGATAAGCCTGAACTTAAAACCAGCCGGGTTTTTTTTCTCATTCTGATAGAGGTGATTTTGTGTGAGGGGCAGAAAGATAACAGTATCATGGATGCAACCAGGCATAAAGGAATTAGCCCCTACTGGGTGATCTTTACTCATGCTGCCACCCTCTGCACAAACAGCTTCAGGAAAAACCTTGTTAACAATTACAGTGCAGTTCTGCTAAGCACTCTTGACACGTTTGCCCCTGGTTACAGCAAAAATGTTTAGCATGAAAGGCCCGCAACCAGGTACAATTGGGAAACACGTCTACTTTGCGCCAAGTTATCCAGTCAAGTCATGCCAAGACCAGAGCACAGACAGAGGGGGAAGAGCCTGGATGCCTTCCACCTGCCACTCACACACACTCACTCAGTCCAGTCACAGTCCAGACTCAAAGTCATCTTCCTGGCCTTGCCATTTTGAGCTTAACAAATACAATCCCAAAGTTTTCTTTGACACAGTTGCTTGAGCCACTGATAAATGATAGGCCCCATTTATGCTGATACCCTCACACTTACCCGTACTGACTTCTTTAATATACTTAATGTTAATAAAATATATTGGTATTATGTATTTGCAGACATAGCTGTATATCCATACAGTTATGTCTGCAAATACAATAAATACACATACCCAGGACAACCCCTCAATTGGACCAGGAAGGCTTTGAAATAATACTGCTTAGGAGATAATTCTGAACTAATCAAAGTACCTATGATCTCTAAATCATCCTAAGACATGAAAAACATTAAAAATGTAGTTCTTGTGCCTCAATCTGGAAAAAAACTGACAATGGTGGCCTATGGTGAAGATGTCTGTTGCATAACTGTGAGTTGCTGCAGAGCTAGCCTGGAGCTGCTGTGGAATACTTTGCTGAAAAAAGTAAGACTGAGCATACTAACAGTAATCAGTGAAGCTTCTGCATGCTGCAGTTCTTGCAAATCTCATTTAAATTAGCTGATCCTTTCGCATCAGTCACGCACTGCATACATAGCATACAGTACAGCTAGACCGTTAGAACCCGCACACAATGAAACATCAAGCAAGCGGTCAGAGGAAAGTCATCGAAGTCCATGTTACCAGAAACACCCATAGCGGGCAACCTCATTCAAATCAACCCACAGCCCGGTGCCACGCCCCACGCCACGCAGCTTCTGCGGCCGGTGCACCTCCTGCCTCTGAGGGTGCTCCTGAACCCGGATCAGCTCACGCTGCTACGTGACTGACAGCTCTCTTTGCAATCTGGTGAGGCAGGTGTGAGACCGCAGGAATGTCCTCCTGTAACACAAAGAGGAATCCTAGACAGCACGAGGGAGGTGGGGAGGAGCGGGCCACAGCCTCGAGCTGCTCCTCACTGCGCCTCCTGCTCGGACTCGCCCAAGCGAGAAAGAATTCAGTTCATCAGCTCAGCTCTGGCAACATCTTCCATCTTTCCATCCCCCACCCACCAGGCGAGCTACAGTGCTACCTGAAACACAGCTACAGTAACTGTAGGCACAGCCTCCTGTCCGCTTATGAGAGCCAGTCCCCTTTGAGCTCACATGGCTCTTGTGCGGTGGTGTCCCCGTCAGACGCCGTTTGAAGAGGTCATCTTCGCGGTCATTGTATATCATTTTGTGGGCACGCCACGGGAATATTAAACATTTGCACAATTTCCAGCTTACAGATGATGAACCAGCATGGTGCTCCCCCTTGGAAAACGTCAAAGTCAAAATGTGCCAGCAGAAATTAACTATGGTGGATGAGGTGAGTCAAAACTGTGATTAGCTGCAATTAAAAAAATGACTGCCTTGTTTATCTTTCAATGAATTACATGCTACTACAGCTCTAGTTAATCTGTGCATGTGTGTGTGTGTGTGAGTCTGTGTGTGTACTTGTGTGTGCATGTTTATTTGTATGTGCATGTCTGTATGTGTGTGTGTGTGTGTGTGTGTGTGTATGTGTGTGCGTGCGTGCGTGCGTGCGTGCGTGTGTGTGTGCGTGCGTGTACGTGAGCATGTTGTCTGCACGTATGAATTTCAGAGTGATTAATGTGTCCATTAGCGAAGGTGTGGGAAACCAAAAACAGAGCGAAGACTTGACCTACCAGTTCCTTCTGCACCACCCCCACACAATCTGTTAGTGCAAGCTCCCTCCACCCACGTCCCATCCACCTACAGCCTCCCGTCCTGCCAGAGCACCTCCCGCCCTGAGTGTTACTGTCACTGAACAAGGGCCCACGGGCTAGTGGAAGTCTCTTCTGGATCTGTCTGTGTGTGAATAATACAAAGGACCCATGACTCGGGAGGAGCTGTGAGATATGGAATGGATGCATGAGTAATGATGAGTATGGATTCCTACAAACCCTCAGCTCCTCTGAATACACACACACACACACACACACACACACACACAGTCACGTCCTTCTTGGTTACCTGCTAAGCATGTTGAAGTGATGGTGGCTGTGACGGGAGTGTTAACGAAATAATCCTGATCTGATTAACCCTTACAGAGCATCCAGTGCGCAGAAATGACATCAACAAGTACATCATCAAATTTTCATCCCTTACCTGCCTCACAACCACAATTCTGTCACTGTCAGTCTGCCGAGGACGAGGACACTGAACAAGGGCTTGTGGGGGCAGAACTGTGCAGAGGCGCGAGGATGGGTTTCTGCAGGTTAATGTGTCTAAAACTAAAGACTTTAGGAAACAATCTGAACCTCCCTTACAGACTGTGATCAAAGGTCATGGAATTGAGTTTGTTGAAAGCTACAGGTACCCGGCTGCTGTCACATGACAAACTGCACTTTGATGTAAATACAGGTATTATCTGTGAGAAGCGTCAGGAGTGTTTGCACTCTTTACAGAAGTTGCATGTTTTTCATGTGAACAGAACAACGACATGACGTCACTGTTTTATAAATCTGTCAGTGAATCTGTTTGACCGTGATTGCCCGGTTTGGTAATATGGATGATCGTAACAAGGATCGTCTTATCAGGACTATAAAATTAGCTGACAAGATGCTTGGTGTACACCAGAGTTCCCTCTCTGATATCTTTGTTCGTCCAGTTTTGCTCAAAACCGGTTCTGCAGTGATCACCCTCTGCACAAGGAGGTTCCTGTCAAGATGCAGGTTCAAGTTACTCAAGGTCAAGTGCAATGGAATGATAAACTCATTCATCCCTGGTGCAATACCAGTGATAAATTGTGCACATTCCTTGCGCAATGAATCACGTTAATTTGTGGATATGTATGTCTGTATGTGTATGTGTTTGGTTTCTGTGTGACTCAGACTGCTGTAAAGTGAATTTCCCGTTTGGGACAGTAAAGTATTGAATTTGGACCTTATATCTGATACCCAGGAGGAAGTGTAGTGGTCGAGCCAGTGGGCATGTTAGCAGGTTTGACTGCACCATTGTGTGCTGGAGAAAGGTATTTGACCTAGATTGCTTCAGTAAATTTCCACCTGTGTAAATGGCTACT
This sequence comes from Megalops cyprinoides, assembly GCF_013368585.1. Lineage (NCBI taxonomy): Eukaryota > Metazoa > Chordata > Actinopteri > Elopiformes > Megalopidae > Megalops > Megalops cyprinoides. Next base: position 38,093,772 of record NC_050587.1, on the reverse strand, counting down.
GTGCAGGTTGTTCTAGACAGGGATATCTGGCTGGCACACACTTCAGTTTTAAAAGAATGTCATGATCAAAGTCTCTGGGGGGTTTCTTGGCCTAGATTGGCCTAAGTTTTTGTAATCCCCCATTCAAATGACCTTCACGTCTTTTGTTTAAAGCGTCTAGGAAAAAAAAAAAACAAGAACAACAATGACGAAACACTTCCAGCCTGCCACAGCAATTAAATGGCTCAGTTCTGGTTGCCATGACAGCCCCACCTGTCCAAACACTCACGCACACCTTGGCCGGCATTTAGGTCAGGCAGGACAATATCGCTGGCTTACCTGTGAGATTGTTTCCAGGCAGCAGAGAGCACCAGCTCTGCTCCCCTGGTCCCCCACGCCAAACACAGCGACAAAGACCATTTGTCTGAAACTTTTCCATAAAAAAGACGAGAGCTCGGCAACCTGAGAGGGTGCTGCTGGGAAACCTGGCCAGGTTACAGACCCTGCCCTGCAGGGAGAGAGAGAGGCTGGGTGCAGGTGAAAAGGCTGCTACTCTCTGATGTGATGAGAAACAATATGATGGCAAGGCAACGCATGGCAAGGGTTCCAACTGTTGACAGGAGGAGTGTTAACTTATTTGTAAATGAGTTAATGTATATATTGATTCATTCATTCACTCATTCATGTGCGTTACCAGAGTGCTAGGGAGGAATGAAGTGCCAAAGCTTTTAAAATCTGAAACACTGACCTCATGATGTGAAGTTCAGTTCTTTAATATACTGTGAAATACACTTTAATAATATGGAACATGTTGTCAAAAATGTGTCTCTGTGTTCTCACAGTGGTGAGAAAAAGTAATGTAATAACACTTAATCATCCAGACAGTGAGACAGCTGTTCCTGGAATGACATTTCAACATAAGAAAAATAGAGGAAATGAGGTCTGGAGGTCACAACTATGTGACTGGGTTCCGCCATGGCCTACGAGGCTGACTGTCACGTGGGGGTGTTCATTACCATGACGATGCAATAATGACAGCCCCCCCACCACTACTTCCTGCACGCACTCCATGATATAATTACTGACTCTCCAAACCAGAAATCTGATCAACAGATTAAGAGCTCAGTGTATTGTTTTGACCCAAAAAAAGACCATTCCAACAACCTGCTTCCCTCTCTGATACATCCAAAGCAAACCCTGTGCTACGGGTCATGACAACACCCCCTACCCCGTAATTAAACACAAACAATGAACCCAACCCTTTTAGAAATGACAGGAGACACTTGCAGAATTTCTCTTCTGCCAAGAGCCGAGAGTGTGCCTATCTCTGTGTTGGGCCTGGTCTAGAACACTCTGAGGGATTCTCCTTCTACTACAAATTATATTATGCTATACCATTCGTTAATAACTCTTTGTGCAAAAAAAAAAACACAAAACACAAAGACATTGTTAAAAAAATCTACCTTTTCTGGTATTAATTTTTACCTATTCAATCAGCCTGAAATAGCTTCTGTAATTCACTGTATTCATCACTCTTGATAACTGAAAAACCTCAGTGCCCCTCTGAGTCAATAAATGTATATGATTAATTTATGAATCTGCAAGGCAATCTGTGCTGGTGTGAATCAATTAGAGTAGAACTCAATCTGTGAATGAGCAGGCTGGAGATTCGACGGCATGAGAAAAGCTCGCAGCTGTGAGGAGAATGTTATATAATCACAAACACCTCTCAAGCAATTAAACCTCTTACATAATCACGCGTTTTATGATTATGCCAGAGCTCTTCTGACTCTGAATACTGTAACTATTTTAGGGCATTATCTTAAAAGGCATTATTTATGTTTTAAAAGTGCTGAATAACAAGACAAAATTGGTGTGGAAAAAAAAAACCAAAGAGAAGTTCTTTTACTTTTTGTTGTTGTGTAACTGGGTCAGCCAAAGGCGAAATTTGATTAATGAGAAAAAATACAAAGAGGTGTTAGTTTTGGCAAAACCTTGCAGATTTTAATCACAAGACCAGGAAACAAAAAAACAAACAAACAAATCTAGATCTCCAAAAAACAGGTTCTTACAACCATTCAGTCATAATTTCCTGCATCCACCTAGTGAGAACAACAATGTAACAATCACCAACGATATCACTGTGCTGTAATGCCTGAGAAGGATTGCTAAGCCTCGGGTCATGTGCTGTTCGTCACTGTCTTGCTGTTGTGAACTGTGGAAACCGTATTATACTTGTAGTCCTGGTAAAAGCAGATGGTATGGTTTTTGGTACCTCTCCCTGCACAGTTGAAACACATGACACAAACAAGAAGATGTCTGATCCTCATTCAGGTTAACTTTTCAAGATGGGTGTAGACGGGTGTTGGTGAGTAAGAATGCTGGCGATGTGGAAGGTGGTTAGGAACCCCTGACATTTAAAAAAGGAGCTACATGTTCACATCACCACCCCAGCACCTGGGCTGATTCAGCAAATACCCAGTTATATAACCGTGTCATACTACAGTAAATTCTGTCAAAAAATGAGAAAAGCTATCCCTCTGTACAGCCCCCATTCACAACTGAAGGTACGGCAAACTCAGGGTGGTTAAAAGGCTTTTGGGGTGACAAAAATCGGAGGATAGACCAGTCTTTTTATAGTACATTGCACTACATTACAATCATTTGTAATGAATGATATGAAAACTATATGAAAAACACAAGCCTGGAATAGAGACATAACACAGCTGTATTTGTATGTGTTCCCGATTTAAAATTGGATACATTTATATATATATATATATAAATAACTCTTTTTTGTGGATCTTTGCATATTATGTCGTACTTTCTGTTGTATATGTCGTACTTTATGTTGTATATGTTGTTTTATGTTGTATTTTTAATATGTTGTGAGTCTGTATGGCTGCCGTCTTGGCCAGGCCTGTCTTGTAAAAGAGATTTTTGATCTCAATGGGACTTCCTGGTAAAATAAAGGTAAAATAAATAAATAAAAAGTGCTCATGTCGGTTCTTGCACTCTGGGATTCACAGTACTAGTCTAGATATTATTATTATTACCATAAGTCACTTCTGTTTATGTGCCAGTTGTGTCAAAAAGTGGCATTTTCCAGGCTACCAATAACGATCATTTTTCCTCAGACGGTTGCTCACCCAGAGAGGCTTGAAGAGGCAGCAGACAGAGGAGGTTTAGGGAGAGGCTTGAAGAGGCAGCAGACAGAGGAGGTTTAGGTCAGAGACAGAGGGGGAAAGAAAGAGGAGGTTTAGGTCAGAGACAGAGGGGGAAAGAAAGAGGAGGTTTAGGTCAGAGACAGAGGGGGAAAGAAAGAGGGGCAACTTTTTGTTTTTTGGAGGCTATTCTGATTGCACGCCCAGATGGTCTGGTTACCATAGCTACACTTATGCAATGGGTCTCACTATGACTCCAGTAAGTAGGACAGGGCAAATATTGCCTGATTCACACAGCGGGGCACTGAGACCAAGCCCGTGACACGGACCAGGAAGTACAAATTCCCCAGCCTGCCATGTGTTTCAGAGGGAACGCTGGAAGCCCCCTCAGAATCATGACACTCCTCTTTGCTCCACCTTCACCCACATACAAACATGACAGTGTGGACAGTCACATTCCAGGGCTGTTATCACTAAGAATGGAATGCCCCTCACTCCCAGGTTAGACCCGCCACAGAGCTGCATAATATGAAAAATATGAAATCCCAAAATCAGGAAGACTGCCAGCTACGTACCCCTAAACCTCTCTCCCTCTCTGCACGCCTGTTCAGGTGGGTCGTTTAGTTACCTGAAGTCAGACCTGCCCTGAAACTGCATGATTAGGCTGTGACTGTGAGACCTTCTTTATCAGCAGTTCTGTTGAATAACCACTGTCCCATGTGGGCTGGGCTGCCAGACCAACGGGCTCTCTCCCTGCCATTAAAGACTGTAAGCTGTTCGGAACTGTGAAAGCGGTCAGGGTCAGGATTGTGACACTCGCTGTCATCCGCGATTGCACTTTGCATTTTGCACGTTTAAACATGGTACTACTCTCTGAACTTGCCTCTACAAATGTTCCCATTGAGAGACTGACTAAACATAACATTACATTACATTACACGCATTTAGAAGATGATCTCATCTAGAGTGACTTCCAGCACAATAGGAAGAATCATAAATAAATCCAATCCCCACCCACAAAATGAAAATAACAAGAAAAAACGACATTATTTCTGTGTCTCTGGGCCCCATTTATTGATGATGCCTGTCCAGCTACACACTTTCCAGCGCGTATTCTCCCTCAGAGCGCTATTGTTTCTGTCATCAGCAAGGCTTTGATTGATTTGTTCAGCTTTCAAAATCAAGACAGCCTGATCAGGGTTGAAACTCTGTGTCGGGCATTTTTCCTCAAGTTCTGCAGCACGCACAACTGCAGGAGCTGCTGGAGAGCTTCCGTCAGAGCCTGAAATCGATGATGAAAACCGGTAGGAAAAGTTACTGCAAGACTCGCAAGATTCAAAGCCAGATCAGATTACAGTGTCATTGGAGGGTGTGCCATTTGCACTGCACTGTCAGGGCAGGAACACACTGCCTAGGGTGTTTGTTTTCTGACACGCTGGATATTTCTGGCACTAAATTAAACCTTGAGAGTTTTTACACCATCAAAAGCCATGAGGAGACCAACTGTTTTCAATGAGTGGCTACAGAGTTTTTGTACTTTTGAGGATGCAGAGAGAGAGAGAGAGAGAGAGAGAGAAGTGGTGCGCCAATACAGAGTTAGAACAGTCCATGATGCCGTATGAGAAATAAGAAGCAAATCACAGAACCTACTCTACCAGTTAGCTTGTGCCCGGTCTGGCCAACCATTGAAACCTTGTCATACAGCGCTTCTAATATTGTTGACTCCCTATGGTTTTCGCTTGTGTTGTACTGCCTCACTTGTAAGTCGCTTTGGATAAAAGCGTCTGCCAAATGAATAAATGTAAATGTAAAATGCGGAGTTGTCAGTCTCAGCCACAGGCGGCTCATTTTCCCTGTATGCGCCCGATGTTTGCCCTCTTGAGGCCAGACACCAAGCACCGGTACCTCTGATACAGAATTCACTTACAGGCAAATCCTGCACCACATGGATGCAGTTTATGATCTGCTTTTAATACATCTATAAAAATGCCACCTTTAATTGTTATGTGACACAAAATCCACATGAGAAAGAGACTGTGGACTGGGAACGAGAGCAAGAAAAAGAGCCCAGGGACAATCTTTCCCCCAATGGAGATCTTTGTTTGAGTTTGCTGTATTATTTTTCATATTTCACTTTGTTGTTTTAATTCAGTGACCTTGTGAGGGGGCAGTGAGGAAGATTTATTATCACTTTTAATCTTGCTTGCTCTGTAGCAAAATTACCAGCCTTAATTAGTGTCCTGTCTGGGCTGCTGTCTGTGAATCTTCACCATGGGTTTGTCACAGTCCTGAATAGTTACAACTTCACTGCACTGTGTGAGCATATATAAATCCATTAATATTTATGTAGCATTAATATGCAGTAAATATTTGACTGAATTCTGCACTTAGCATTGTTTGTGAAATATTTTATTACCCATGTTCAGCAACATAACCCCTGCCTGTAAGAATGCGTCTATAGAAAAAAATATATCAGTATTGATGACTATGGTGTTACTATTAATCCCCCACCAATTCAAATCACTACAGGGTTTCCGGGAATGTGTTGTGTTGTAAAAGAGGAGAAGCTCTGTATTGATGCAGATTGTAATACTGCAATTCATGCTGACAAAGGCAAACTTGGTTGTGACAACAAAACCTTTTAAAAGAATGCATTGTGCGAGATGAGGACGGATAGACTGAAGCTGGAATGACTCTTTAAAATCTTTGCCGGGGGATTTTAAACCTGCTGATAACGGTCCTCAACCTGTTTTTCTTGACTTACAAGCCTGGGCGATTTTAGAAAGAATTGATTCCTCTCTCTTAATAGTGGTGATTGTCTTAGCATCGCCTCTGTGCAATTCGGTTGCTATGCACTGCAGAATAAGGACTGGGCTGTGCATTTTGCACTTTTCTTGCTTGCACTTTACCTTTAAATTTTGTACTGTACTCTGCACTTGTGTCTGTGAATTCTGCAACTCACCCAGGTTGAGAATGATTAAACCTGATCCTTACCCTCAGTTAAAACAAAGGAAATGGGTGCTGTGTCTGGACTTCTGGGCCTCGTTGTTCGACAGATAGAAGCTCATCCACACACTTGCCAGGGTACATTCTTCTCAGAGTTCTGTGGCTTCTTTTGCATTGTATTGTATGAAACAACGCAGCTGTACCAAAAAGACTGGCTTAAAATCACTCAGATTATAAAAAATATATTGGAGACTAGTTTTGAACTTTTGGGGTTTTTAAATTATAGTTAAATTAAAATGATTTGAAGCATGCGTGCATTTTCTTCCACATTAGATTTATTGAAGTAAAAAGAAACCGGCAGGAAATATGTGGGCCTTATTTAAATTGCCAGTTCAATGTGAAAGAGATTCAAGATAATTATTCAAACTATTCAAACAAAGTTAAGCTCTCTACCTCCTCTGTACCATTATGTTACAGAAGAATCTGGGGCTGAGTTCCTGATAACAGAGGAATTTGACCTCTGTCAGTTTTCTAGTTATCAGAACCATGACGTTATGCAAGTACCAGGATGCCGACAAAATGGCAGGGATAAATATATAACCACTACGCAAGCATACAGTCTGTAGGACAGGCGTACATGTGGACTTAAATATCCTTAAGACGAGTGGGAAGGGCCGCTCTAGCACAAACATATCAGAATCGATGCTGCCTCTCCTAAAAAGCATGGCATGTGGGAGTTAAACTGTTATGCACTTTTTTTATATAACAATAGTTCACTGAAGTTTGGCATCACATGGCCAAGAGAACTTTTTTCCTACTTTGACCAAAAGTGGGGTTTGTTACATCCTTCCACGACACCCTGGCAGGACCCCCCCCCCCCTTCTGAAATGATTTTGGGTTGTCAGTGTACTCCCCTGATGTAGAGTTATTTCCAAGGAACTAATAATGAGTGCCTCCTTCAGGATCACTTTTTCAGAGAAATTCCTGCTTTGGAGGACAATGGCTCACCCACCCTGCATGATGTATTTACTCATGAGGCCTTGTGGGTCTCTCTCAAAGCTTTATGGGAAAACAGCCTTTAACTACCATGGGCTGTGGCACTTTGAACCATTAAACCAAACGGCTTCACAAGGTAGGGAGGAGGAGAGCTGGATTAGCACCCACAGCTTGGTGCACAACCACAGCGTAGAGCGTGGTCACCTAAAAATGAACACGCGTTTGAAAGAGCAGAGAGGAACTGGGGAGGCATGGCAAGCACCTATACATAGCTGCTCTCCACTGGAGGAGCCTCCCTGCCAATCAGCTGACGAGGAAGAGATGTCACACTGCACCAACTCGGACTGCGGTCTCTACCAAGATCCCGCCCTCTGCCCTTCCTCCCTTCAAAGCAAGAGATTCCAGCGTTACTTAAAGGGCTACAGTGATGGTCCGGCCACCTTATTAATATTCATGAGCAGACTACCTTCCTCCCCGGATGACTGGCTGAACATACAATCAGACGATTTGATTCAGAACCGAACAAGTTACACCAAGTATATCTTTCTGGTGGACGGGCCTGGCGCTCTTGTTTTAGGCTATTTTGCATGTTTGTTTTTTTTTTTGTTGTATACTTCCCCGTGTTCAGGCTGAATTGGCACCATGGCAACCATGAGAGGGGTGCAAAAGGGAGGAAAGTCAGCATATAGGGTCAGAGTTAAAAATATGGGTAGGAATCTTGCACCCATCCGTTCACAGTGATGACAACTCAAGATAAGCTGCGTGAGTGCAATAGCCTTTGGTCTAACGGTTACTGCGAGAGCATCGGCCGCAGGCCACAGCTCGACCCTGCACCCACACCTCCCACAGACATGGTTTTATAATAGCAATGGATTTGCATGAGTGCCTGCCTTCGCCGTTCCTCCTCTGGGAGCACAACGGATCTCTCAATGCAAAGCGCAATTAGGTACCACTGAAGCAGCAACTCTGGTGTAAACGTAGGGGAAAATATGGTAATGTTATTAAAGAAGCATTTCAACAGAGTGACAGTTAGGGTTGTACAGTTAGGGTTAGGGTTAGCACCTCAGGTGTTAAGTAACCCTTAGCAGCTGAGGTGTTAAGGGTTAGGGTTAGGGTTAGGGTTTGCACCTCAGGTGTTAAGATACGGAAAATACGGCAGTAGTACTAGAATAGCATATGAAGCAGCACATTTTGACTGGTTGCTTCAGAAGCCAGAGCTTTGGCTGAGGAGAGGAAAGTCCTCATCTTCTGATGTGTAAGGGCGTGAGCATGCAGGTCTGCTCATACCCAGGGCCGGTCACCTTAGCATAAGGCTTCAGGAGGAGGGATGGAGACAGCAGCGCCGTGACGATGCTCGGAGGCAGCTACATCTGGCAGCTCGGGCTGATCGATTCCTTGTGGGCGATGAGCACAGCCACGGCCGCTAAAAATACCCGTCTCCCCCGCAGCACCGCTGGGTTTTATCTTTAGAAAGTGCTGACAACAAATTCTGGGTGGGTTTCACCAGGGGGATGGGGGCGGTGGGGGCAAGTTCAAATGACAAAGCAAAGAGAGCAAAGAGATGAGCAAAGCTGCACAGTCTGCAGCTTTCCCGTTACGGCCCATTCTTCTTCCTCCACTCCATCCACTTTATAGTACAGGTAGAAGTAAGCAGCCATACAGGTGAAAACAGCAGCAATAGCAGCAGAGGTTACAGTGAAACTATTAGTACATTTATCAGTACCGCTATTGCTGTTACTACGGTTGCTGACGAATTTATTCCCCCGCAAACAAACCTCGAGTTTAAAATAAATATGGTAGCATGTCGAATATATTCGAGCGGGTTGTACCACCGCCGCCGCATAAATCTGGGTGAGGGCCGGTTTTTTGCAGTCATAGATTACGTATTAAAAACCGGCCATGTGGAGAGAGACCAGTGCTTAAATGTACAACACACGTTCACACGTTTACGGGGCCGAGGAGACATGCATAGACACGGCTATGTCAGCGCTTCCAGTAAAACGAGCATTCTTTCTTAAACTGACCTAAAAACCGCACTGTTACAAAACAGTCCGAGGGCAGTTATTTTTAATCCCATGCTTGCGCAGTTCTTTTAGATAGCCCGCGAGGAGGCATTGGACGCAATATGAGGACGACAGGAAAATAATGCGTTCAGCAAAATAATATTTTATCAGGACAGACAAGGGGCACCGATAGGCAAAGACAAAATGAAGCGTTACTGTCCACTCGGCCTGTCGCACCTGTGTTCTTTAATGCGTTTGGGAACACGTAGCCCATCGCTTTCGTTATCTGACGTTGCTGTGCGTACGGTGTCGGGCAGGAGGTACTTACCGAGTATCGTGACGCTCTTCACATCCCCTCGCTCCAGCATGTGTGAGTCCAGCACCCGGTACCAGCCGTTCGGATACACCGGCGGCAGCTCTCCGGTCTTCCGTCTCCTGCGCACCTCGTTGGCCGCCTGAGCGCGGGAGCGGCCGTCCTCGGTGATGTACCCCACCTCGTCGGGCGTGCGAAGCAGCTCCAGCGGAGCGAACAGGAGTCTGTACAGCCAGCCCAGCGCAAGGAGCGACACCCCGGCGAGGATGCAGGCTGCGGCGCGGGCAGGGGCACCGGCCAGCCCCGCTCTCCTCCACAGCTCCGGGTAGCCGCCCCCAAGAAGCGTGTCTGAAGGATCCCGCACGTCCAGCACAAGACCTGCCGCCAGGCTGATCCCTATCACCGCCAGCACCTTGACAAGACTCGAGAGATTGCTACTCTCCATGCCCGCGCTGTGTGCTGAGTGAGCTGCTGTTGCACCGACTGATTGAGGGAGAAGTGTGCCACCCTCTGCCGCACTGTACCGACGGTGTAGAACACAACGCTGTGATCAGTCGCTCATGCCCCCTGCCTCTGACAATCCGCTTTATACCTGACCTCTCGGTGTCTGTGCAGAAGAGAGCGTGATGTCGCATTTGTTGTCTGTGCTCTTCCTGTCTCGGGAGAGTTTATAAACCCCGGGACCACACTTCCTGCGTGCTGATATTTCCCTGGTAACAAGATGCGGCGGCCTCCCGCGTGCGGTTACACACTGGCCACTCCCACAGATTGTGAGGCGCGTGAAAGGTGAGGCTGAGGTGTGTAAGATAAAGATTATCGGGAGTATAATACGCTGTAAAATATAAAAAACATAACAAAATAAAAAAAAATTTGAACAAAGCTAAAGTTTTTTAGATTATTGTGTGTGTGTGTGTGTGTGTGTATGTGTGCGCGCGCGTGTGTCGGGGGGTGGGGGTGGGGGGGTTGGGGGCATTGTGGTTGGAGCGGTTATTGGTACATAATATAAGTGAAAAGGCTACCATTAGATACTAATACACTCATTTTTATTTCCCAGCACTAATGATTCCTATTCATATGAAACATGCTCTCTAACCAGGATCGGCGCCAGGAGAAAATACAGTGGGATGCAACTGCAATCCACGGGGTGCACAAAAAAGCATAAATACTATGTAGACATCAGGATATAAGGAGACAACTGGGGGTTGACTGAGGTCTGCCTGAGGGTGCAGTGCACCCCTAAACATTACTGAAAATCCTTGCATTAAAAACCCAACACCAACATCAGCTGTGTTCGCCAAAACTGCCAGTTACAAAGGAGAAACCCTCCTTTTGAGATCTCCTTTTGAGATCTTTCTATAAAATCTTTCGAAATGTCTATTTTATTTCATCGTTGTAGCGCCACCCAGTGGCAGGTAAAGATGTTGCTGCCTTTCTTGGTCAAGCTGAGGGTAAGCGGACTTCATGCCCTGCCTTGTCAAAATGATGCATGCTACACACACATAGAGAGAGAGTATATATATATAGAGAGATAGATATAAGAATATAAATATATGTATATAGACATACAGTTAATGAAAAACAGTTTAGTACTGACTACATTTATGCGGCCTGTCTTTTTCTACTTGAAAATTGAGCTGTAAGAGTCCACAGGTTATGCATTGACAAGAGGAGCAGGGTTTATCATTTAATTCCCCACTGGGGCATTGCTGTTGTACCCTTGAGCAAGGTACTTAACCCACAATTGCCTCAGTAAATATATCCAGCTGCATAAAAGGATGAAATTGTAAGTCTATGTAAGTATCTGCTAAATGACAATGATGCAATAATGTAATGTATAAGTGACTCTGCAAGGCTTTTATAACAATAAAAGAATGTCATTAACTGCAAATATTGGATTTTGTCAGAATTGCACTGATTTAATTGTGTGCGTGCCATTGGCATGCAGATGTATAGCAGATGTATTTACTCTCAGTAAACAATTCCGTATTTAATCAACAAATGCAGAATGACAACACTCAATAATAATAAAAACAACGGGACTGGAACAAGTTCATGCTCATTTGGTTTATTGCATCCATATATCTGCTCATGTGGCTAACCTCCATCACCTCTGCACAATCAGCGCTGGTGCTCTCAAGCCAAATGCATAGGCCTCACATGGCGGCTTCTGATTGGGTTCTGGAGCATGATGTCACAGTAGAGGAATGGAACGTTCCCTGGAGGGGCTCCGGAATTTCCGCGCCAGACCGGCTACTCTGCTGCATCGGCGAGTGAAGGCAGCCTAGCGTAGGTGACAGTCCAGTAGTGCACGAAACGAGACCTGAGCTTGTGCTTGATGGAGTCGTGGTTGATCTTGGTGTTGATCTCCAGGTAATGGTGCCCTGAGCTGGTGAAGGCAGGCCAGGTGGCGGGGACCTTAGACTCACCTTTGTTGGGGTCACTGTGGAGGGTGCAGAGAAGGGGGGGTGAAGGGTCATACTGTGCATGCTAAATGTTTGGTAAATGTAAAATACCAAATTAAAGATAAGCAGATTTTTAATGTCAAAATATTCTAAATATTATATTGTTAGTAATTGTTAGAAAAAGGCATTGTATTTCTTGTTATGATTGCTATTTGCCTTTTCACATTCATTATGAGACAGATTTTTTTTTCATTTCTTGTCTTCTGAAAATATCATTCTGTAGAACTATGGAGAAGAAGGAAGAGGATAGAGGAAGTTTCAGTGTAGACTACATCTCTTTCTAGTGAAGATCTGGCTTGTGCAGTCGGAGTGGAGTTACCCAGTTCTAGCGAAGTTGGTCCAGTAGGCGATCATGTAACCAGAGACATCGCGGTGCCGGGGGAAGTAAGCCAGGGGCGTGGTGAAGGGCTTCCCAAAAACGTACTGCAGGTCCTCAGCGTGGTCGGCCCCCATCCAGCTGGGGAATCCTGGGATACGTGAGGGCACGGAGAAGACGTAGGAGTAGGTGCGTGCGGTCCTGGGTGGGGCGTGCGAGAGAGAGAGAGAGAGAGAAACAGCTCAAAAGAGGGAAAACTGTTGATCACCTTTCCGTTACCTCCCCCTCTGTACTCCACTCAATACAGAAACAGGTAAGGTTCACCTGGAGTTGTTAGCGTGCAGGTACAGGGCGGCCTGCGTGGGCACCAGGAAGATGTAGTCGGTCTCGATCTCCGCGACGGTCTGCTTGATGGTGGCCTTGCTGGGATCAGGCCCCCAGCTAATGGTGTACTCAGCGTAGGCACTGGCAGCCGCCTGCTCCCCCTTCTCCCTGGTCAGGGCAGTCAGCAGGTCCTGCACCACCGATCTGTTACAGAGAGGAGCCAGAGAACCAGGCTGAACTCAACAAGCAAGCTGAGAGCCTGCTCTCATCCTGCCTCTACCCTCCCTAAAAAAAGGCACGTCAAAATCTCAGAGGAGATATTTAAAAAAAAACAGCTGCTTTGAAAAAGATCAAAATTTACTGTATGTATCTGAGAGAAAAAAATGATTTCCACTTTCAGATATGTAAAATTTTGCAGGTATTACATCATGTAGCAGAAACACATTCAATAAATTCAATTAAAATTTGTACATGAAACTGGTACATGATTGATACATTGTATTCTATCTGGGCCTGGTATATTGTGTTGTATTGTATTTGGTATTGTATTGTAAAGATTTTGACATGTCTGAAAATGTATTCCTTGGTTTTTGCACTGTGTATATTTTCCCTTATATTGACATGGCCGTTTCTGCCTCTTTCCCGTTTTCAGGCCCGTGAGGATTTCCCAGCATGCTCGGTGGGCTCAGGGTATCTCGTGGGCAGACTCACGGCGGGGTGGGCTGCAGGGGCTGGTTGATGGAAGGGACGTCGAGGCCGGTGAAGATGTGGCCGTCCATGTTGTTGACCCCGGCGATGTAGTCAATGTCCGCGGCGTTGTGGAACAGGTTGCTGGGATCGTCGGGCAGGAAGTCCCCGTCAATGACAGGGGCGAGGAGCAGGTTGAAGACGAGCGGGTCTGAAGGCGGGGGGGCAGGAGGGAGGTGAGGAATGCAACAAGATCAGATGAGTCGTGTTCAGGGAAATGATAACTTTTCATTTACTGAACTGAGGTGATTCATGGTTAACGGGAATAGTTTTTACGCAAATCAACAATTGATGTGTTTTTTTTTTTTTATGGGAGGTTGACATGCAACAGCTGATTCACAGTGAAACGTAAGTGATATCTTTTCAATTCAAAAGCAGTTCACTTCTTTCATTCATGGTCACTCATGGTGATCACTGATCCTGCCACACTGAATAAATTGAATGTGGGTCTGATATGATGTGAAAGGCTGATTGAATCCGGGCCTCAGTCCCTGGGTTTTGGTGCTCCGCTTGCTGCGGCTTACTGGTGGGAGAGCCGTGCAGGCTGAGGGACCCAGCCAGAGTGAGAGCCACAGGGTCTGTGATCTTCAGGCAGGGCATCATCTTCTCATCTGTGGGACAGCCCACCTTTACAGCAATCTAAGACACACACACCCACACATGCACACACACACACACACATGCACACACACACACACACACACACACACACACACACACACACACACACACACCCACACATGCACACACACACACACACATGCACACACACACACACACACACACACACACACATGTACACACACGCATGTACGCGCGCACACACACACACACACACACACACACACACACACACACACACACACGCAAAAGAGACAGACACGCAGATTCAATTGATCAGGAGTCAATCAACATTTACCCTGATCCTAACCCACTCACTCCAAGTGCTCCTTTTGTTGAATCAACAAACTGGGTGAAAAAAAATTGTATATAAAAACAGTTTATATTGCATTTAAATGTGAGATAATTGTACAGGTGATACAGACATCCTTCCTAAAAGCATACCTCTTCCGCCAAGGCACGGGGGTTCCTGTTGACGGCCCAGGGGCTGAGGGCCACCCCGCTCTGAGAGATACCTCTGCGAATCAGCCCCTTGTTCTTTGGAGAGAGAATCTGTACAGGGAGAGACACACACACACACACACACACACACACACACACATACACACACACACACACACACACACTCAGTTTGTGGAGCTGGGTTTGTATTATTCAGTTCCAAGACTGGCTGTTCTTCCCTGGAGCCAGGCACTTCGCCTGAGCCATGCTAGTAAATATCCAGTTGTATAAACTGACAATATCTAAAATGCAGCGTGTCTGCCAACGAAATTCAATAAAACTTCCAGCTTTCAGTAGAGAGGCTCAGCCCCTGGATAATTCCTGTGCCCACCTCAATGACCAGGATGCCCTGGGGCAGAGTACTGACACCTGACCATAACGTGAAGGCCCGAAATGCCGGCCTACCTGGAAGTTAACGCTGGCAGCCCCAGCCGACTCTCCGAACACCGTGATGTTGTCAGGGTCCCCTCCGAAGGCCTTGATGTTCCTGTGCACCCAGGCGATGCCAGCGTGCTGGTCCCACAGCCCGTAGTTCCCTGCCATCAGAGAACACAGTCCTGTGAGCCAGCACTTTCCAGAAGGTTCTCCTACCCTGCAGGCTGTTGGCGCGGTCTCTGCTAGGCCCCAGTGGGGGGCACCCAAAGGGAGGACACCCCCTCAGACAGCACAGCTAATGTTGCTACATTACATTACATTACATTACATTAGCTATGTGTTCAGCGGCCACCCTAAACTACAGTGTCTCATGTAGCCATCATCCGTTTGCAGCCACAGATGTGAGCTTTGCGAATTTGGACACCGGCTCGTGATTGAAACGACTGTCACAGATTCAAGCAGCTGGATGGGAAAGCGTAGTGGGAAGGCAGGGTGGGACGCTGTCCTTGGGTCATCGCCATGGCAACACAGGCCCCCCCCCCCCCCCGCTCACCTGGCCCACTGGAGTCACCGCTGCTGAGGAAGCCCAGGGTTCCCACGCGGTAGCCGACCGTCACCACGATGACGTTGCCCCTGTCTGCGATCTCCTCCCCGCTGTACAGGTAGTTGTCCAGGAAGTTGGCGCCCATGGACCCCCCGACCAGGAAACCGCCGCCAAAGATGTAGACCATGACGGGCAGATGGGTGGACACTGTGGAGAGGAGGCGGGGCATGAGACACTCAAGAGCAGGGGGGCAGGGCTGAATTGCTTGCTCTGGTAACTTTTCTACTGAAAGTATGCTGTGAAGATAGAACATTTAGCCAGCACCTGCATCTGTTTATATGTTTAGTATGTGTTAATTATTCACATACATGCATGCATACATACATGTACATAGCTGTGTGAATATGACTGAACAAGTCCCATCAGACATCTTTACATGACATAATCAACCAACTGCTGAAAATAGTGACTTACCTGACATTTCACACCCCATAGTACGGTGATAGATTTATATACAGACAGACAGACAGAAAGGTAAATACATGGAGTAGGTCCTGTAGATGGTGTAGATGCATTATATCGATGGAGAAGGTGCAGTATATAGACGCGATATGTATTGAAGATGGAGTAGGTAGATACTCAGAGTAGTTGCTATAGAGAGAGTACCAGATCGGCCCTGAGGGACCCAGATGTTCAGGTAAAGACAGTCCTCGCTGCCTCTGGTATCAGTCTGGGTGAGAGTCACCTGCAGACACCTCTTCCGAAACTCTGTGGCCTTCAGCACTCCTGCAGAGAGGAACAGATAAGGCTTCTGTCAAAGACCTCTGCTAAAATATAACATTTAAAGATTAAAAATAAAAATGTCACTACTGCGTATATCATAAATTATTTTACTTGCAACTTTCATAGATGTGTATATCTATTAGATTGTCAAAATTATACAGATTCTAAAAAGTTTCCATTTAACTGCAAACACAGAAATACATACATGGCATGCATTTTGGCATTTATTTTTAATTATTGTACATTTAGCACCATATTTGCTGGATAAGTTACTTTTTGCCACAGACCCTAGTGGAGCCCTTTATTGATGGGGAATGTGTTTGACTGCACTCGGCTCAGTGTGGCAGCTGCACTGACCTTGCCAGCCAGGGTGGGGCTGGGGCTTCTCGAAGCGTCCCGGTTGAGCCGCGAAGGGGACCCCCTTGAACACGTCCATGTAGCGAGACAGTCCCAGACGGTGGTTTGTCCCCTCTACCATGCCTCCCTCGGTGTGCACCACTCCCAGCTACAGGCGCACACACACACACGCACACACACACACGCACACACACACACACACACACACACACACACACAAACATCAGCTTATGCAGAAAATATATTTTACATTGAAGTAACCCACTTTTAAAATAAGTGGGTTACTTCAATGTAAAGCTTACTTAGAGATTCAAATGTATAATTTTGTTTAGAACTATTAAAAATTGTAATCAGAACAATTGTAAAAAAACAGAATATAAATTTGACAATGGATCTCAAAATATTGAGAGTCAATGGGGGTGGCATTTGGAAATGTTTTGTCTGTCCACCTGTACATTTTCCCTGGGTTTTGTTTTCTCGCTGAAGAAGTGAGCCAGCAGGTCAGGCTTCAGCTGAGGGTCTGCGTTGCGTAAGGACTGCATGTTTGACCCCCGTATGCGGTGCTCTAACAGCTGCGATGTTCGCACGCAATATTCCAACACATGATGTTCCTTACAGAAAAAAACACTCAAGGTCCTTCACTGTTTGTTTGTGTGAGTTTGTGCAGGTGGGTGTGTCTCTGTGCACCTATGAGTGCCCTGAAAAGGTGTTGACCATAATCTGTTTTAGTTAGTTAGTCTGACTGTTACATATGACCTCAGCGTCATACCATCTTTACACTTTATCTTTACACTTTTTTAAAGCGCATTCGTTTTAAAGCACATTTTGCTGAAATTTACTCACATCAACAAATCAGTATCAGTAAGGTTCATCCAAGGCTGTTCTCTCAAAAAGTTTATATAATTTCATAAATAACATTTAACATCTGAATTAACTTTAATTTGTTTTTTTGAAAGCAAGCAAAATCTATTCAAAAGAGAATAAAAGGGAAAATGTTATATTTAAAATCAATTTAGTATCTGAATTTTTGTGGGGTTTTTTTGAAAGAAAAAAAATGTATTTCAAAATTAATCAAAGGGAAGACGCTAAACTGTATATCCTAAGCAGACACCAAACTTGTGGTGGTCAGAAGACACATTTTTAAACACATTACTTCCACCAAAACAAAACTCTCTCCCTGGGGGTGTTATTTTCCTCACAGAAAAACCCAAGATTCAATTTACGAAGGCAAATCAATGGTGAGTGACAGACAGCAGATATGCCTGTAAACGCTCACCTTCTCTTCCTTCACCTGCATGAATTCTGAAATGTATCATTAATAAAGACTTACGGTAGCTGCAGATGCAGACCCCAGACACAGGGCAACTGCCAGCACAATCTCCAGCATGGCTATAGCAGACGCGAGCTGTCAGAGAGGGGCACCCTTCACCTGGCTATTTATACCTGAGCCTGGCTGCATCGGTCAATGCCGATACACTATCACTGTACAAGTTTAACCACAGGTGCTTAACCTTGATCGAGGTTCGAGCTGGAACCACAGTGCATAACGTGGCGTCCTGTTCATGGAGAGAGATGCACACACGCACACACACTCAGATTCACACACTCATACACACACACATACACTCAGATTCACACACTCATATACACACACACACACACACCACTTCATTGGCCCTCGTGGTGAAATGTCCAGCATGTCCAGATGGACAGCAAAACAGCAGGCAGTTTAGGCAACCCACAGCCAAGATGGCACTGCCTGTAAACCTAATCCTTTCATTGACACAGGATTGCACAGTATTGCAAAGATGGACCAGCCCTCTTGACCAAGGAGAGCAACCGTGACCTAAGCTGCTGAATGGCATAAAAACGATTCATACCCTCAACCCATAAACCAGGGCTATTTGCCTTCATTTTAGATGGTGCACATGATCCATTTACCAGTTTTACCAAAGTATTATACCGTATGTGCATAATCAATGCAGATAGATTCCTCATATCTGCACAGCTACTGACCAACAGTATATATATTTGGTTTACTTGTCCAGAATTTGTTTAAGAATTGCTATAAATGTAATAAAATCCCTAAGGAATCCCAGCTGAACTTAACCTGGTTAATAT
This sequence comes from Megalops cyprinoides, assembly GCF_013368585.1. Taxonomy (NCBI): domain Eukaryota; kingdom Metazoa; phylum Chordata; class Actinopteri; order Elopiformes; family Megalopidae; genus Megalops; species Megalops cyprinoides. Next base: position 38,075,220 of record NC_050587.1, on the reverse strand, counting down.
GACCATCATCAAGGTGCTTCATTCACTGTCTGCCTGGTACTTCCCTGATGGCATGTGACATGCTGGAACTGTAATTCAGTGGAAACATGCACAACAATCAACATTTCAAATTTTATTTACTGCTTTTCTACCACAGCAGAAATGGAAAAAGTAGAAAAGAATTGCTGCATTTCTATTTTCCAAAAACAGAAAACTCATCAGCTGAAACAGTGATTGACAGAGATACTGAAATGCTGCAGCCCGGTTTTGCTGAAGATGATGTTTTTTCGGGATTCACATGTAGTCCAGGATCTCTGTCTCCATCTCGTTGTCGCTCCCTTCAGATGGCTGAAATTCTTCCTCATCTTCCTCCTCCTCTTCTTCCTCCTCCTCGTCGTCACTGTCCTGGTCCAGGGCAGCGCGGCCCCGTGCTGCATGCTGGGGCTTACTGGGAAACAGAGCTGCAGCACAGAGACACGCATGAATACACACACACACACACACACACACACACACACACACACACACACACACACAAACACACACACACACACACACTCACACACACACACACACACACACTCACACACACACACACACACACAAACACACACACACACACACACTCACACACACACACACACACACACAAACACTCACACACACTCACACACTCTCACACACACACTCTCACACACACTCTCACACACACTCTCACACACACTCTCACACACACACTCACACTCACAAAGACACATACACACACACGCAAACGCACACACACACACACACGCACACACACACACACACGCACACACACACACACGCACACACACACACACACACACACACACACACACGCACACACACACACACACACACACAGTCAGAGGCAGTCAGCAGCAGTCAGAGACGGTCAGAGGCAGTTAGCAGCGGTCAGTGACGGTCAGCAGCGGTCACCTGGTCTCGAGGAGCGGATCGTTTGCTTTATCATGCTGCACATGATGTCCCTCAGCTCGTCCGCTGTCCTGGGCAGACACCAGCCGTCCCGCTCGTTACACTCCTCCTCCGAGCCGTCATTCCGCTGGATTATCTTCTTAATGCTGCAAGGTAAGGCAATATTACAGCAGACCTGAGCACCGTCGACATCAGCATGCATGGGGGGTGAAACATGCTGCTGTACATTCCTGTTGAGTGTGCTGAATTCCTGTGAAGTTTCCAGGGAAGCGGTTATTCAGGGCAGGAACAGACCATACCCACAGAACAGACTCTCAGCCTTTGTTTTAATAAAGCAGCTATTGCGTTCGAGATTCAAAACCCTCACTTTAGTGAACAACACCTTTGCTTACAGCAGTGTGGCGTAGTGGTAATGAGTTGGGCTCATAACCGAAAGGTTGCCGGTTTGATTCCCTGCTGGGGCGGTGCTGCTGTGCCCTTGGGCAAGGTACTTAGTCTAGAAATGCCTCAATAAATATCCAGCTGTATAAATGAATAATATGTAAAACTGTAACCTATGTAAGCCATTCTGGATAACAGCATCTGCTCATGACAATAATGTAATGTAATGTAATATGTAATGGTTCCTAGTAACATATGACCTATGATGTCATAATGCGAGATCTTACCTCTCCACATCCAAGTCACAGAGCTGATAAAACATCTGTCTGTACGGAGGCAGCGTTCCCTCCCGGAATATGTAGGAAGATTCCTGTACAGGGAAAGCCCAGGGAAACACTGAGAAGCTGAGCGGAGGAAATAGAAATAAAAAACCTCCAAATCTAAACAGTGAATGCTGTCCTTATATACCACCGAAACTCTCAGACAGATACAGATTCTCTTTCCCTACATAAATCGGCATGCCAATATTATTCTGTTTTTCCAGTCATGTCAAACAGTGTAACAGCCGGTAGAGGAAGAGTACAGTGAACGCTGTCCTTCTGTGCGACTGATATTCTCAAACTGAGATACAGCAATCAAAAAAATCCTTTCATTTTATGGTCAATATTCGGCATCTTATTTTCTTCTCTACATTCTGTTTTTTCATGGTGATACGAAACAGGGTAGCGTAAGGGGAGGAAGTAGAGAGGCACGTACTTTCAGCTTGTACCTAGGGGGGGCAGGCTTTCGCCCCGACGTCCCAGCCTCCTGGGTGATCTCTCGCACGCTTGCGGCCTGGGGCACTGCAACACACACACACACACAAACACATGTTACTGACCCACGTGTCGGCTACATAACAGCGAGAGCATTGTATTCAGAACTCTGTGGTCATTCAGGACTCCTCCTGCCCGCCTCCCACCCCACTGACACACCCTGCTACTGACCGGCCTTGTTGACAGTGGTGGGTAAGCTGTAGTTGTAAGTGCTCCGCTTGGCTTTCACAGGCAGTTCATTGGGAGTGTAACCTGAAGAGGCAAGAGGAAGAGTAACAGTTAGGCAGCACTTACAGTGGTCAAAAAGTGAGTCAGCTGAAAAAGGAAGGCATGAGTGCACTGACTCCTGGATCTGTGACCAGCAAAATTATCCAAAACGACTTACAGGTGAGGTAGAGTACAACAAATGCGAAAAACCATAAGGAGTCAACAATATTAGAAGCGCTGCATGACCAGGTTTCAATGGTTGGCCAGGCAAGGTACAAACTTGGGACACGGGACAAATGTACACATTTGGTGAGTACAAATGTGTGGGACATGGGATTCCACTGTTTTTAAGCACACCCTGTCCTGACCCCCTGCCGTACCGTGCTTCATCCCGCAGCGGATCCGGAAGTCCAGCACCTGGTAGGCCTTGGCCTCTGGCCTCTTCCTTGGGTCGTAGCCGAACCTCACCCACAAGCTCCTCCACGGTCCGGTCAGCTGGTGCAGAGAGCCAAAAAAACTCCCAATCACTACTGTTCATCACCATGAGAGTCTTCACCCCCAAAATCACCCATTCACTCCTGTTCATTGAGAGCCTTCACCCCCAAAATCACCCATTCACTCCCAATTCCAGAACATGCGTGTTATGCACCGATTAAAAAACACTCACTACTCTGGGCCTTCCAAAGCATCAGAACATCTCTGTATCAGCTCACAGCTCCCTTTATTTTATAGAGGAATACTTCCTTGTGATTGCAGACAGAAGGCTGGAGACTACAACAGCTGTTTGAAAAATGTGATGTTTTCTCAACGTTTATGGAACGTTTACACGTGAAAAGGAAGGTCAGCTCACAGTGTGCTCTTACTTCTGGCTGCTGCCAGGTGACACATTGGCAGGGACTTGGTAACAGCATTTCTTCTACAGAAAAAGGGCAGTAGCTGCCACCTGGCACAGCTCTCCACTGCCTCACCATGTAACACCACCCACTCTGATATCCCGCCATCTTACTTTTAACGGGGCAAATGATATGACATTGGGCCTTTCCTGTCCTAACAAAATTGTATTAGAGAGGGGCGTCTTTCTTTGTTTTCAGTTTGGAGTTCACTGATTGGCCAGCACCATGGCAACTGCTGCGCTCCCCCTCCCTCTCTGTGTCTCACCATGTAATACGCCATGTACGGCAGGAGGAGCTTCAGCTTGTCTGGGTGGATGTCCAGGTTGGCCTTGACCGCGTTGCGGGACCAGACGGGTCTCCTCTCAAACATCTGTTCAGAGGAGGAAGTGGTTATACAGGTGACCCAGAACTGGGGTGCAAGCCATATTCCAACATCCACAGGCCCGGCTAAGCAGGTACTGGACGTTGATTCAGTCAGCAGGTGCGTTAGAGATAAGACAAGAGTGCATGCAAGGACTTCCCTGTTTCCCCCCCCTTGTGTCATCGGAAAAAATGGCTCAGTGCTGCAACTGAAATCACTGAATAACTTTTCCTGGAAATGAATGGGTAGCTGTAGAGAAAAGTCATGTGACGCAACAGGTCTTGGGAAACTGTCGTGTTTTGAGAATTCTCAGAGGCATATCATTTTGGCCACTTTGGGTGCTAACAGTGGCAATGAGCCACAGTGAAATCATGGAAAATACAGCCAGTGATGAGATTGGAAAAACAGACAGAGGATCATTAGACCAAAAAGACATTCATGAAAGTCTATGCAAGTGTGAAACTGGAAGGGTCTGTGGCAACCTTATATGCAAACAAAATCTGCTGATGTGGGATGATGTCATTCTATGGACACCCACAGCAGCCATGGGATTTCAACATCCAGAGCCACTGAGCACACTTGTAGTCATCCTCAATATTAGCAATTCTGTGATGAATTCTGCACTCAGATCAAGCCTCGTAACATAACGAGAATGAACCAAAGGACAGTGCCTGACCAACCTGACTGGGACACAGGGACACAGGGCTACCTGGGGCTACCTGGGCAGGAACGCACCTGTCTCATTTCCTCCTCGGCTTTGGTCTCACTCGGGTGCACACACACACGCTTCCAGTTCCGCACCGCCGCCTCCAGGGGCTCCTGAGGCACCTCCTTCTCATCGAAATTGACGAAGATGGCATTGTGGGAGCGGCGGGCACGGCTCAGCCCAATCAGGTTCTCACTGGACACCATCGGAGAGGCGTAGCCTTCTCTGAACAGGTGGGGAAACGGGGGGGGAGAGAGAGAGTGAGAGAGATGGAGAGAGGGAGAGGCAGAAAGAGAAAAAGAGAGCGAGAGAGAGAGAGGTTGAAGGGAGGACAAGGCCATCACCTGCAACAGGGCCCATCACGCCCACTACTCATCACAGGTGTGTTCTAGAACACCCTTTAGCCGCAGGCGTACCTGTGCTGCACCTCGGGACGGTAGTAGTAGTCCACGGGATTATCCAGGCGGGAGAAGATGGGTGGGGGGATGTACAGGGGCACGTCTTTGTCGAAAAACTCTTTGTTCTCGGGTTGGCGTAGCAGGATTTTGTCGTACAGGGACGTTTGTGTGCCGTCTGCCTCTGTGTGAACTGCAAGGTACTGAAAGTCCCCCATACCTGCAATGCAAGAATATAATTTTGTAGCATAAAACAACATACTGTACAGATACGCACAGCTACAGGCAGCTATTTTTTTTAATGGAATATCAGCAACGAGGGCGACGTACACAAGAAGAGCGCTCCTTACCCTGGAATTTGTAGGTCGTCCCAATATGTCCCACGACCTCCATATCGACCCGCGCGTCTGCGCCGCTTCCCCTGCGCCGCCGCCGCCGCACTCGCAGCAGCAGGCTGGTGGAGGGGAAGCGGTTCCCGCAGAGCGGGTGACTGTACGGGTCCCGCGGCCGGTAGTTCAGCTCCAGCCGCCGGGCAGGATCAGCATAGGTCTGCGGCAAATAACCCAAAACGCTACCTTTCATTTCATTTCGAGAGCATGCCGATGCATCCAAACCATTAGAAATATTATGCAAATTTTATGAAAATCTCGGAGTAAACTTTAAAAGCATATATTGTTCCATACATTGCATCCTATGCACGGGCATCAGTGAACAGCACCGGCCGCTATGCTGATGCACTGATTTCTGTAGCATCTCATTTTGAATGCTCACAGGTTAGCCATCATGATGGACGGATCTGTACAGCGCTTGCTCTAAAATGATTCCCGTACACACTTAAGCGGCTACAATTGATGTCATAACACACACAAAGCAAATACAGACTGACATAATCTATATGACGGACAGTTACTTCCCAGCTAGCTATCCAAGACAGAAGCTATCGTGGTATTCTGCTTTGGTAAATAAACCTTTCCATTTGCTTCGCCGACTAGCTAACTCGCACTCAAAGCAAAACTGTCGATCCGCACAGTTGACTCGTTAAAGGGCTCACCTTGGACACCCCTTTCTCACCCCCAACCGTCTCCAGCATCTTGTCCACATTGTTGACAAATCCCGGATACTCCACGCACACGAGTTTGCACTCGTGCTGCAGGTCCAGAACTGCCGTACTGCCAGGGGTTGCACCCGAAGCGCCCGCGATTTCCGATCTCTCCGCTTCCGCGGTCTCCTCCATTTCGATGAATGGTCCCGAACTTGCTATTTCCCAGTTTCACCTCGAAGTGTTTTTTTAACGTTTATTTTAACATTTGGCAGTAATAACTCGCACGTCTCACCTTTCGGCGAAATCCTTCGTGTGAGTCCGTACGCAAAACAAATCCGACCGGAAATTGTATCCAGCCCACTTACAGTTCCAGTGTAAAGGTAAGAATACATACTGGTAATTTTGTATCACAACATACACAGTTCAATAAAGATTGTTACGTAAAATGTCAACATGCAAACGAAACGTAATTACAAAATAGATTGTTAATTTGATGGAGATTGTACCAGGTAGGTGGAATTTCTTTTTGCTATTTTAAAACGGAAAGGGACACGATAGAGTGTTACACTAAGACTGTGACTCGCACATCCAAAGAAAGCGAGAAGCGCAGAGGGTTACGAAGCGCGCGTGTTGCTAGATGTCGATTAACCAGTGACAGTCTAATCTTAAAAAGTTAATCAAACTGCAATAAATCAGAAAAATACATGTATCTACATATACATGTGCATACCGTGCATTTACATAGATTAGAATTAGTCTACACGGGTTAGTTAATCGATTTTATTTATCGCAACACGATTGGTGGGTTTCAAGTAACATCATCTGCAATTAAGATAGATGAGATCCACTTCCACTTAGCGTCTTCTAAATGCCAATAATGTAATGTAATGCTGTCAATTTCGAATACTGTTACAATCCTTTATGTGGGTGTCTACAGAGATTGTCCACAGGGGGGCAGTAGATGACCAGTTTGAAAAGTCTGTTCATTGGTATGCATTAGTTTGCCAGAAAAAAAATTATAGATATGTAGCATAGATTTTTAAAATAGAGCTGTTCAGAAGTAATTTGTTTCGCTGTGTCACGTAAATCTAAGACACATCTCTAACTTTTTCATTCCTGGACTGATAGTTTGAATGCATCTGATCACTCACTGGTCACTGTAGCCGGATTACACCGAAGTTCCTGTGCTGTATTTGGACATGGAGTTTGTGAGGAGGGGGCCTAAGACAGCTACCTGTCCCTCACAGTTCAGTCTAATCTTCCACGGGGAGGGGGGGGGGGGGTGGTCTGTCCCAGCGTGAGAGAGAAGGTGAGGCCACATACCGTCTCACGTTCTGCACAATCACGTCTTAGCATTGTGACAACAACGACCCTGCCCTTAATTCCCGTGTAAATACACCCTGTCCTCCTCCCAGATTTGCCTTCCCCCAGCTCACCGCGGCACTCCAGAGTCCTTCAGAGGTTCAGAGGCGCTGCTATTTGCATGGGAAGTCGCTCTGCCCAAGCAGTGGAAACCCTGCAGCTACCGTTTGCATTTAGGGCCCTGCCAAGATGTGTGATGCAGCAGGATGAGCAGGTACCCTGCCAAGCTACATCAGTATAAAGGATGGAAATCTCTGTGGGGGGGGGGGGGGGTAGCAGGTTACATAGCATTTTCATGAAGCAGGCAAATCTGATTACGACAGGTAGTAAAGCTAAAGCGATCAAAACCGTTTAGACCACACAGTGACCCCTGACCTCGGCTGGCCTCCACTTTGGTAGATATAGGACTCCGTGATTGTCTGTGTGGATGCTGTCAATTGGTGTGCCCACTATCGGAAAGATTGTCATGTTGAGCTGGAGGATAGGAAGCAGTTCTTTTAAGGGGATTAAAGATGAAGTTTGGTGGTTCTGGATGGGAGTTTTTGAAAAAGAAGTGAAGGTACTGAACATGAAATTCCCTGGTGAAAAATCTTACAAAGTAAGAAAAAAAAACTCAGGTTTGTTTCTGGGCTCCAACCCTAAAAATCTAGCCAACCAAAGTATTTTTACTTTGAATTGAACAAAACGAAAATAAAGAACCAGACCATCCACCCTACTCCAATATACCTAACACTTAATAATTTGTAATTAATCATCAACCATTAAGTTTGTGACATTTTCATTTAGAATTTCTATTTAGTTTTACCAGTGCCTGTATTATGCTGAGTCATGAGTGTGCCTGATTCTCATACCACAGCTGCATTTGAAAGGTAAAGCATAAACACCAAGGGTAACATGAGTCAACGGCAGCACTTTAGACAGTATAAAGTTTCAAATTAATCAGAGACACAGAAAAGAGGATGTAGATCTGTGTTGCTCTGACTGAACAGCAATTATTGCATCTTTGAACCCAAGGTATATAAAATTACATATATGTCTTATGTTTTAAAATGTATTGAAATGTATGTTCATTATGTTTTAGGTTTCGTGCTTATTGTTTATTGACCTAATTGCCACAGTTGCTTCAGAACAAATGGAAATATGACTTTGCTATTTAAATAAATGTTGCAGCTCTGTGGTGGAGGATGCGGAGAAATGTCTTAAAACTCTCTCTGTTCCCCTGTGCTTTGAGTGCCAGAAACACCAACGCACTGATACTGCAGAGTGAGTACCATGTCTCTGCTCCGACGTCCTTAAATGCCTCCTGGTCATGTGACTTTAACAAGGGTGGCATGAGGTGACAAGAAAACAACAGCTGAACGGTTCTTTTTTTTTTTTTAATCTGTGAGTTTTGCGCTTTCCCATTGACAGAGATGTTTTGTAGCTGGCCGACCTCTGGCCAGAGTGTCATTCAGGGGCGTTGCCATGGCAGCTCTTACTCGGTCGGTAGATCAGAGATTGCGTGGTGTTTTGCTTATATGGCACCTCTGCGAAAGTGGAGGTTATCGGCAGGGGGCAGAAACAGAGATGCACAGTTTAATTTTATTTATCACTGCTCCCATTTCCATTTTATGGCTGGCCCTGTGACTGCAGACAGTAGGCTCGGACGCGTGTTGGTTGGCTCTCTGACAGCTGGTCTCAAAGCTGACATCAGTGCTCAGGGCTGTGTCATTTTGTTTCCTGTGGATGGGTGAAGACAAAAAAAAGAAAAAAAAAAAAGAAAGAACGCTGAAATTCATCATGTGGAGGATTTATTTTTGGTGAGCGACAGCATTTTTAATAGCCTGGCCTGCCGCGCTTCTCAGAGAGGGCCGATAAGGAGTTAGTACTTCCTGTTCCCTGTTATGAAACTCCGTGCTTTGAGGCCGTGGAGCTGAGGGGTGGTGGACTGGGAGTGACAATCTGTCGGGCCGAATGTGGGACCTCGCTCTGCCTCTGCGTGTGTTCGGGAGCCCTGTGCCTCCCTGATTACCCTCAGGACGGGCGCTATCTCTGCGCCCCTCTGCTCACTCCTCCCAGCTGCGCGGCGCTGGCGTCCTGGCCGTTACGGCAGGCTCACCCCTGATAAGGCTATCACCTCCTCACTCTCTCCTCCGGCCGGCCCCTACTAGGCCCGCAAGGCCCCAGATTTCACTGCGCCGGCTCTCTCTCTTTCTCTTTCAGCTCCCCTCTCTCCACTGTCCCTCACTATCCTGTCTCTCTCTTCCCCTCTCCCTCCATCCCTCGGCCGTAAACCCGCCGCCCTTCAGCTGACAGGGCGGCGTTTTGCGGGGCAATGCCATATTTGGCGATGGGCGCATGGCAGCCGGCAAAGATGGCCGCCATCCTTGTCACTCCAGCTGCGGGGCACACTCTTCCCCTCCCCCCCTCTGTCTGGTAACTGCCACTCACCCGCTATCAACGCCCGGCCGCTGCCGCACGTGCTCCCTGACACGTTTCCTGTGTCCACGCTCCTGCTTCCCTCTGTGTCGTCTCTCGGTTTCGTTGTGGCCGGGATTGCCACGTGATCTGTGACACTGGCAGGATGTGGAGCGGCAGCCAAAGTGCCGGGCTCCACACCCCCGAGGCCCGCAGATTCTAATCCCGGGTGGGACTCTGCTTTTCTTACACTCAGCAAAGGGCTTGGGCTTTCCCTGCCCAAATCCAGCCATGTCGATGGTTAGCACAATGCACAAGGTGCTGTAATGTACGCCATGGAAGACGCCCTGGCTAATGCAGGTTGCTAAGTAAATAAAGTGTTTTTAGAAAAACAATGCAATTACTCTCCGCCCCTGGGTCCTTTTGGTGATTGTATTCATATTCTGCAAAGCAGAACTCACATAACATGCCTAACTTTGCAGTTTATTTTGTTGTCTTCAGTTATTGTTTTCATGGTTTGGGGCTCTCACAAAAAGTTGTTGCACATTTTACAATTTCTGTAACTTACAGGTCGTCAAAAAAGGGCAAAAACTGAAGTTGGTGGAGAAATGAACATGTTCTGTCTCTGTTCATTTCACTGCTAAAACTTGCTTTGGATGGAGAAAGCACATATTGTAGGCTGAGTTTTACTGTGCTTTGGAGGAGATGTGTGAACATTTATCTTGCAGAAAGGGAATATCACAGTGAGCTGTCTGTGGTTTTACTTTACGGCAGGCCTGTACTCGAGTGCAGCTATAACTTCGGTTGGCCACTTTACACGAAGGACAATCAGCCCTTTGGATTTAAATAATGATTGAGCCTTATCTCCCCACTGTCTGTAATCAGAGAGTATTTGGCTGTGTGGCCGGCTTGTGCCTCTCCCCGCCCCGTTCTACCTCCCTGCGGGTGGCAGGGGCCGGCGATCTCAGGCTATCTGTAACGGCAGCACATCTCTCTTGCCATAAAACACATCACAAGCGCTCCGGTGCACAGCTCACCCAGGTCATATCTCTCAGCCCCGTATGGTTTTGTGTAGTAGCCGCAGGACATTGGAATGCTGCTCTCTGAACGTTCACTTCCGATTACAGCACATATGTTATGTTACATGACCAATGTTAGAAAAAAGCTTTGCCACTGACTGGCTGATTGGTTGGCTTGTTAAGAAATGCCAGTTTCTGGTCACTGGGAGTTGTGTACATTTTTCATTTCTTACTGGCAGTTTAAAAACTAACCGTGAAACTTTTTCCCACAGCGGTGAGCAATTGGCAATCAATATTTGGCAGAAATACACTAAAGAACAAACATTCATAAATACATTGTTTGTTGTGTTAAAACTTGCAATAAATAACATCCAAGCCTACCACCTTTTAAACTCATATAACTGACATAATGAACACTACATTCTCTTGCATCATGCAATTATATTGTATGTGTGATCCAAAGCTAATCCGAAGCTAGTAGTTAAGGCCAACCTCAGTATACCTCACAAGTAAATGCTATCACTAGAGGTTTCCATTGCTCAGATGGGAGATTCCTGGCCTTTTTCCACTAATGGTGGGTCATGGAAAGTTATGCTGAGGTTGAATGGTTTGGGAACTCCTGACCTGTATGCATGCTGCTCCTTGCAAGTCACTGACGGGCACCAGCAAGCCGCTGGAAGCGCCAGTCTGACCAATCACAGCGCAGGCCGTGCGGCTCCAGCGTGTCTGTGCAGCTGTGAGATTAAGACGTGTGGGGTTTCAAGGGGCGAGGTGTCGAACAGGTAATGGCCTCATTTGCGTACGGCCATCAAGGTGAGCGGGGAGAAAATCATTTTTTCGGAAGGGGCGAGTGCGTCCACCTTTCCTGCCCCCCTTTGCTGCAGAGCTCCGCTCTGTGCTGAGGTGCCTCCCTGCACGGGTTCCCTGGAGCTGGCGCCAGGCGCCGGGCCTACAGAGCAGGGCTCAGAGTGCAGGCGATTTGCATACTGCTCATTTGCAAGTCAAATACCTCCCTCTCCTCTGCGGCTCCGCGTGCGTGTACCTGTGTGTGCGTGTATGCATGTGTGTGTATATGTGTGTGTGGGGCAAGATTTACCTGCCTGTCTTCACATGGGCAGGCCTGTGGAATGACAGTGTCCCAGCGGCTATGAAACTGATTTTGTGCTTTTTTTTTTTACCTGTTGATGCGGTTTCATCTGTTTCCATGACCAACAGATCGCACTGGGAATCAGTGGAAAACAGTGAGAGCACAGGCTGGTCTGGGAAACAGTGGGAGTGGTTACAGTGGTAACAGTGGGTACAGTCTTCACCTGTGCAACAGCTCGCACCAGTGTATGTGTGAAAAACATCATATAGTCTGACAGTTGTCACCTTCTTCTCTATTTGTATTAAAAAAAACCTGTTCTTGTTCACACTGGGAAGTTTGGATTGCTTTTTTGTCGGCACCGGCCTTGATGTGGTGGGTTTTCTCTAAGGGCATGCTGTGGTTTGCAATGCAGTGTTTGGGGCCCAACCTCGTCTGTGTTACCATCCCTCTCTCTTTCTCTTTCTCTCCCTCTCTCTCTTTCTCTCCCTCTCTCTCTTTCTCTCCCTCTCTCTCTCTCTCTCTCTCTCTCTCTCTCTCTCTCTCTCTCTCTCTCTCTCTCTCTCTCACTCTCTCTCTCTCTCTCTCTCTCTCTCTCTCTCCTCTCTCTCTCTCTCTCTCTCTCTCTCTCTCTCTCTCCTCTCTCTATCTCTCTCTCTCTCTCTCTCTCTCTCTCTCTCTCTCTCTCTCTCTCTCTCTCTCTCTCTCTCTCTCTCTCCCTCCCCCCTCCCTCTCTTTTCTTCTTCCCTGACTGTTCTCATTTCCTCATTTGCATGTTTTTCTCCCAGGGGTATTTTGGTATTGAAACGTGGGGGGGTCATCCCCTTACTAACGGCAGTTGTTAGCATCACCATGTTCCTCAAAGGAGCACCAGATAGGAAAATAAACCACATACCAACAGATCTTCTGAAAACCTCAGTCTGACCTTACCATCCCGACAGTAGAGTGTTTTTAAAGTAACTTAAGCGATTCGTTTATGGCCAGCATGCATTTTGTTTTGGATTTTCTGCCACAGGCAACTGGCGAGGCACTGATTGGCAGTCTCTCTCCACACCCGCGGACGCATTTTTCATCCGGTAATACCATGTTTGCCAAAACAGCAACAACTTTCACCGGTGAAGTCAAGACACTGAGAGGGGTTTTGGTCTTTTAGGCTTGTCTTTACATAAATAACACTGAGTTTGGATGTTTGATCAGTGTAAAAATCCAGCTGCTTTTCAGTCATGGTCTACCATCCCAGGTATGGAAACACGAGACACAGCTGGTTATGCCAGTGGTAAGGAACGGGACAAGTCACCAGCACATTGTCGGTTCAGTTCCCTTACGAGTCACTGGTGCTGCACGTTGTTGAGTAACCTGCAGTATAAATGGATGTCACGTACAGGAAAAACATAATCCATTCAAGCTGGTCCAGATACGCAAATTCTGTATGTAATGACATCTGTGTGGTCTGGTTACAAACATGTTGTAAAAAGGAATCAGGTGGATTAAAAAGGGGCAAGTGACCCTGAAGTGCACCTGGCTGCTTCATTTTTTTTTTGGCATGGCTGGGTAAGGCAAATGGAAACATGTCCATGTGGCTCACCATCTTCCAGTGACAAAGCAGAAGGAAGTCAAAGGGGCATGAGCTCAAAGACTGTCTGTGTAGCAGTGGGCACATGGCTCTGCTGTATGCAATCTGAAGGAGAGCCTTCACCACCTCTTCCTTAGCCTAAACGGCAATTGTTAATTGATGTCAATCATTGTTAATTGATGGCAATCACTTAATTGTGTGCACGTGTGTTAGTTTGTGTGGGGTACCAGCCTATTGGATAATGAGCCACACCTTACTGATTGAGGCCTGATTAAATACAGGTGTGGCTGCAGAGCAGAGAAGGCTCACTTTGTCCCTGCTGTGGGCTTGTGTAGGCTGGTTTCCTTTGTTTGTCTGGTTTTAAAATAAATGATTGGTTTTTAACCTTTTGTTTCTGGCTCATTTATGGAGAAGTGGCAGCTTCTTTGCAACAGGCATTCAGCATCCTGGGGTTAAGTTTAAAGTAGCATCACTGGGTTAAATGTAGGCAGGATATCTGCTGGATTTCCATGTTGCTCTGATTACCTGGCCAGTTCTGAGGATATCTGCAGGTGTGGCAGTTAGGAATAGGAAGTATGCTGGAGCTGTTGGTAGATACACACGCACACACACACACACACTCAAAATTACATAAGTACACATACACAGTCATACTAACTCAGTCTTACACACATACAGTGTGTATGTATATCAACATGTATACAAATACACATTCACTGATACACACACATATACTCACATGAACAAGCACTGACACACTCTCATACAAGCACACACACACACACACACCTGTCCCTGAGCAAGAAAGCAGAAGTTGGATTCTACTTTCAGCTCCTTGTGAGTGTGACTCCGCCCCCCTCCACTCTCCCTCAGGCTAGCCCCGCCCCCCCTCCCAGCCCAGGTCCTGTTTACCAAGCCTGTGCATCTCCTGTTCCTCCAGACACGCTGACTGACGGATCCAAAGGATGTGCACCGTTTTGATTTCTTTAGCTTCGCCGCACCAGGATGTGAACCTAACTGTTCCACACCATGCCATGTTGCAAGGGAAATATAAACAGTCATTTGCATGGCGACCACAGATTTGTGTACCAACTGTAACAGACGTGGGGCAGACAGGCTTTCTTTTTTCTCCCCGCACAAGGACACTGATTTCAGGCCCCTACTCTCTCACTCACCCACCCACCCTGGGGCACTGATGCTGAAACCGGGCTGTACAATCTGAAGCCTTCAGTGAGGCCCAGACTGGCTCTGTGTCCTTAATCTCTCTCACAAATACATTTACAATACATTTACTGTCAGATAAACCCTAATGGATTTAGTTACCAGATTGTTGTTACAAAAAGTAACAGCGCTGTAGATTCAGTTGCTTACCAGACATACTCCTGTAACCTAAGGAGTGATTTTTTTTTTTTCACCATTTTCCCCGTTGCGCAACCCTATTTTGGATTCAGAGAGTGTACACTGGGCTTGCCTCACAGTGAAAAGCTTTGTACTTGTGCACAAGCGCTGAGGTGAGACAAATGAAATCCATCAGTCCACCCAAAACCAACGGCTGTTGTTCCCACCACAGGTCCTATAGCACAGTGGAGCAGGCGCTCATTGGAGGATAGGCGCTATTCTGCTGATGTAGGGTAAGAATAGAATGCCATCATTGTCATTGTACATTGTTGTACAACGAAATTTGCTGTGCAGCCCCTGAGATGGTAAAAGCAGCTCGCAGGTGCCTGATGAGTGTCAGGGGGCCTGGAAGTGATGAGACAAACACCCCCTGGCTGACCTACCCACCCTTATCCACAGCCATTGCGTCAAATCACATGGCTGGGATCGAAACCGGGCCATAGGGCTTAGCTTGCTCTCAAAGCAAACCCCTTGCCCACTGAGCTTCGGTGCTCATTGGCGGATAATGGCAATGGTATGTGCTTAGCTCACTCACACACACTGAGCTTCCCCAATGGAAGCAAGTACTTAGTTTAAACAACCTACCAAGACAGACCTACCAAGACTTCAGTTACCGCCTTTACTCTGGCACTCAATGCGCTGTTTGAATTCAGATCTTGTTAGTTGCCCTATACCCTGTAGCTGTATAAATTAGCTAGTACTGTGTCCTCAAACTGACTTTGCTCTCAGCTGAGAACTACTGTCTCATTGTGGAATTATAGTGTCTGCTAAATAAATAAATGTAAATGTAAATGTAAATGTAAGCATATTTAACTATATTACTTGTTGGACTCATTGTAGTCATTTAATGCTAATGTTAATGTTAAAGACAATAAAGCCAGTTTTTTTTCACAGTTCGACGAAACGTATTACAATTATATAAATGTAACGTATACATATCATGGTCAAGAGGGGCAATTTGGGTTTGCTGGGTTTTGACAAAATAACATAACAAAACACACTAGCAAGCTGAGGCTGGAAAAGTGAAGGAGTCAAGTGTGGAGTTTTATAAGCAAACATTCACAAAGGATGTCTGCAGTCAAACACAACTCTGGATCAAAAGGAGACACAGACGTAGTCTTCTTTCCTACAGAAGAAGCAAACAAGAACCCAAAGACACACCTTATCAATGATCACTAAGTCAGGAAAGTGAATGTTTAACACAGAATTAAATAGGTCGAACATGTGGATGCACCACAATCCATCAGCCTCCTTCAACTACAGTTAGGTGGCAATCACAATATGAAGGCCATTGCTATGCATCGTAACGTCTGTCATTTTCTCACAAATGTCAGTTCAGTTCAGTTCTTTCCACGTGAAATCAGTTCTGGTCACCCTTCTGTGAATGATGTTGTCTGTTGTTGACCGCCCACCCCCTACACAGACGTTGAAACAACAGATATAGGTGTAAATGACCTGATTTGCCTTTAAGAGTTCCAGAGTGTCCAGACACCGGGGGAAGGAGGGTTAAATGATAAAAAAACAAGATCTCTGCTGCAAATCTTCCACAACTCACCAGAAGCCCCCTTGACTTCCTACAACCTGAAGTCAACCCATTTCCTGGTGCATCCTGACTGTGATGTAAAAGAGTTCATTTTAATATGGAGTCTAAAACAAACACAATATCCAAGGTATCAACAAAACACAAAAAAAACAAAGATAAAAATAAACCAAAAGAAAAACCAGAAAACAAATCCTGGATACATAACACAGCGTGCGGCAGCCTGGAACCATTGTTCTGCTTGGCGTGTCCCCTGTCTGTGAACACACGTGAGAAGTGATTTGCATGGAGTTCCAGGTATATATTTGAATGAAGCTGGACTACGGCTCTATCTCTGCTAGTGCCAGAGATTTCTGTCTGCCTCTGGGAAAGGATGGGACTCTCACCACTACATGACTTCTGCATGAGGATTTCTGCATCCTGCTCTTCAAGGAAACAGACATTCGGAGAACAAACACAGAAAGGGAAAAAAACCACCGGTCTCTGTTTGGGTTGTCATACTTGAAAGCACAGGCAAATTATCTATCAAATGTGTGTAATTCGATCACTCATCACCTGTGTGTGCAGTATCTGTTTGCATTTTTCTTTATAGTTTCAGTAAAGAATCACAGTTTTATTCAAAGGATCATTCTTTATTTTTAAAAGATAAAATCCATTACAAAAGTCACTTATTATATTTTTACATATGATTTCATAAATAGTATTACTAAACTCTTACTGTTTAAATAAAAAATATGCCAAAGTATACAATCAGAAGCCTATGCAGTACATGCACACCCTGGCAGCGGAGGAAGAGTCAGGAGTCTGTGGAGCACCTACAAATGGAGGAGACCCGGTGCGCCATGCCGAAACGCAGCTCACTTCAATACTCATTTCAACAATTTACAGGAGGAGAGAGGGGACCCAGACGCTTGCCAGATGCCTTGTTAGAAGGTTGCAGATCTTAAGTCTTATCGTACATGGCCTCTTGCTTGTTGAGAATGTCAGCACTGTAATGAGTGTATGTGTTAGTGTCTGTGTTTTTGTGTGTGTGTGTGTACATGCGTGTGTGCGCGTGTATACGTGTGCGTGTCTATGGTTGAGAGTGACAGAGAGAGAAAGAGAAAAAGAGGGAGGATATTTGCAGAAGGTGTGGATCAGTCGTTGGGATAGGTTGCAGTGCTCTTTCACGCTCTTCCACCCTTCCACCTCTCATTCTCCTACCCACCTTCACTCTCTCCTACCCTTCTCTCTTTTTCTCTCCCACCCCTCCTTCTGTCTTTGTTGGCTTTTGCTCTTCCTCTCTCTCCCTCTCCCTCCCATCCCCAATCTCTCTTTCTCTCTCTCTCTCTCTCTCTCTCTCTCTCTCTCTCTCCCTCCCATCCCCAATCTCTCTCTCTCTCTCTCTCCCTCTCTCACTCTCTCTCTACCCCTCTCTCTCTCTCTCTCTCTCTCCCTCCCATCCCCAATCTCTCTCTCTCTCTCTCTCTCTCTCTCTCTCGCTCTCTCTCTCTCTCTCTCTCTCTCCCTCTCTCTCTCCCTCTCCCTCTCTCTCTACCTTTCTACTCTGCTCTCCCCTCCTTCTGAATGTATGCCTGGCTTGCTCTCATGGTGGCTACTCTGTCCTCATCCCCTCCTGAATGAACACCATGCCTGTTCCCGTAGCGGCTGCTCTGCCCTCTCTCTCCTTCTCATTTAATGCCATGCTGGCTCTCATGGTGCCTGCGCAGATCCACCTTGCGCTGGAAGCCCTTGGAGCAGATCTCACAGCCGAAGGGCTTGAAGCCCGTGTGCTTTCGGCTGTGGGTGATGAGGTTGGAGCTCTGACTGAAGGCCTTGCCGCACACCTGGCACTTATGCGGCTTCTCTCCTGCAGGGACACACACACACACACACACAGTCTGAGTCATTTACAAGGAAAATGTGCCATGTTGTTAGCTTTGTTAAGAACTCAGTGACATAGGAAGATACAACCAGCCTGCCTTAGGGAAACATACTTTAATTGCCAGGAACACAGAAACAAGTTGTAACTTGAGAAAGGCATCGGCATAATGGAACAACATTAATTACTTTACCATTGCTTTTCATTCGTTTTTTCCATGTTTTCCCTGGTTTGTTTTTTCATAGACAAAATTTTTTAAACCCTTGAAAGTACATAGCTTACTATGTTATCTAAATGCAGAGCAATGTGAAATGACATTAGAGCTTCTCAGTAGATTTATAATTCATGATAATTCTGAAATAGCACAGACATGCAGCTCTCAACAGTATCAGTGACTTGGGGGAAAGAATCAAGCTATTGTTCAGATTTGTAAAACATTAATTAAAGATAGATTTTACTACTCTTGCCAGAGGGTTCCTTCAGAAAATTTTCAGTAGACTGGGAGAACTAGCTATGCAAATCAGAAGCCTGATAGTTTAAGCTTTTTTCATTTGTTTTATTTTATCAGCAGAGTCATAGTACAGCTGGAGATGATTCATCCTTAGCTCTGTACTTTGAAAGCAAATATTATAAAGTTATAATCGATCCAACCTGACAGACAAGATCCATCAAAATGTGTTCAAAATGATGATGACATTTGCATGGAAAACATGGTTTTGTCTTGATAAAAGTGTTTATTTAGCAAATGGCTGCTACATTCTCCCAATCGTTATTTAGCCGTTGGATACATCTGATTGGTCGATAAAAGATATTCAAATTACACCTCCTAAAATTTCATAACATGACATGATAGCTCAAGTAAGGTGACAGTTTCCTGGTCTCTCGGAATATTTAGGACAGACAAGCCATTATGCACAACACTGGCGCAGGTGCATTGGTGACCCTAGTAATACCACAACTGAATATATAACACTCAGAGAAAGTAGCCATCACATTATGTTTACTTAGTCCACAGCAACTGAAACAGCTTACAATTTTCACCACTTATACAGCTGGATATTTCCTGAGAAAAGGACACTGCCCAAGGGGTAACAGCAGCGTCCCATCTGTTCACCAATCCTCTGAAACAATATTTTACCATTTCAGAAAAGTTAGGCTTGGGGAGTCCTCCATTTTTACGCATTTAACATTAGGAGCACTCTCAGTTAACAATATTAAGCACAGCGCAGCACATTTACAGCATAAGGAAATCCAGATTCACAGCCACAGGCGTTTAAAATAACCACATTTTTTCTGTGTATGTGTGGCAATGCAGTGTAGTGTAGTCATAATGAGCAGAGCTTGTAACCAGAAGGTTGCTGGGTCGATTCCCCACTGGGGCACTGCCACTGTACCCTGTACACTGCCTGTACCCCTCAGAGTGTCTGCTGAATGACAATAATGTAATATAATGTAATGTGAAGTTTCTCTCCCTTGCCCCCCCCCCCCCCCCAAAAAACTCCTCCCTCCTTTCCTGCCCCCTCCCACGGTTGCCTGCGGAGGCTCACCTGTGTGGATGTAGGTGTGCTTCTTCATGTCGGACTTCTGGTGGAACCTCTTTCCGCAGAACTGGCAGGGGTAGGGCCGGGTGTCTGAGTGGATGAGCAGGTGGGTGGACAGCGTGGATGAGCGCTTGAAGCTCTTCCCACACATCTTACACTCGAAGCTTCTCTCCTGAGGCAGAGGGTCACGCGTTAGCGTCACCATCCTCCAGCTGCACCAAGCCTCTGACTCATTTTGTGACGAAGTAACACCTATCATATTTTCATGTTTACATGACGCACCTTAGAGCATATTTTCAAAGAGCTGACCTTCAAAGACATGTCATTTATTCATCAATGCATTCACAGTGGTGGGCTCGTCAGGTAGCTGTGTTTAGCCTAGAGACCAGTCAGGGTAAAGGGTGTTGAGTGTTCTCTGAATAAAATGCCCAGGTTTCGGTTCTGCAACATTCCTGGTGAAATCTGCTATAGTGTAGGATGTCCAAACTCAACCAAATCCTGTGAAAAATCATCTGGGTTTGTGGTGCAAGTACAAACTATAAGAATGTTTCAGGCGTTCAGATTCTCCTCAGATAATGGATTTTAAATACTTTGCTGTGCTGGTACGTTTATGGGGTGTACATGTCATTAAATACAGAAAGCCTCTTTAAAAAAGCGCATTAAAAACCAAGGTGAGGATGCAGGTGCCTCCAGACTGAGCACGGGGCACAGACCGCTCCCAGGTACCTGTGAGTGGACGTTCATGTGCTGCTCCAGGCTGACGGCGTGGCCAAAGGTCTTGCGGCAGACGCTGCAGCCGAACGGCCGTGTGCCGCTGTGGGACCGCCGCACGTGAACCTCCAGCCCGTGGGGGGTGGAAAACACCTGGCGGGGGGGGGACCGGAAAGGGAGCTCTCATTTCACAAAACACTACCGACCAAGTCATAAATCACACAGCAATTCAGGAGGATGCTGAGGGTGGATGGTTGCCTAGGAGCTGGATTGGGAGGGGGTGTGGCTGCATCTGAGGGGGAATGAGTGGAGAAGGATGGGGGGGTGCGGGGCAAGAAATTCTAAGAAGAAGGAGGAAGTCTACGATCTCATGTAGCAAATCATAGAATTTGATAGAATTTGACAGAATGCTTACTACTGTGTCTATGTTCACTATATCCACTGTTTTCTGTCCTTCATTGCAGGTGTAATGATGTGTTAAAAATCAGATCACCAAATAAAAAACAACAGTATTATGTTTCTGTGTCAGGAAACACCCCAGGGAAATGGGTAATAACATGGAAAAATCTAGTAACAATGAACTTTCCCTTGATTGTGTGGATCATTACACAGACATAAAAAACAAGGTAACAATTACAATGAAGTTATGTGGGATCCAAGCTGTGGAGTAGAGTGCTTGCAACATTATCCTCACATTGGATTGTGTCAGTGCTGCTTCAGTACTACCAAAGATATTCTACATATTCACATTGACCAGACAGTCAAGATGGGGTGTGATCAGGACATTCAAGGCGTACAGCACTGGAACTTCCCGTTATCAATCAAAACTTCCTTGACAAGGAGGTAAGGAGCATGGACATAAGGCAGAGCTAGAATATCTAGTCAGAATTTAGAATATCTGTGGTAGAATCTCACGGCCCTCTCTTCATTTGACCTTTAACCTTTAACCTTTCCCCTGCGGCTGATAAAGGCAGGAGCCCCCTTCTGTAACGGAGGGCAGGCTGTGCTCACCTTGTCGCAGGTGATGCAGTGGTAGGTGTCAGAGGTGGGGGAGTAGTGGGTGCTGCAGTCCAGGGGCTGGGCAGGGTCGGGGCTCTGTTTGATGTGCGCCCCATACAGGGAGCTTGCGTGCTGCAGGAGAGAAGGGGGGAAGCCCATCTGCCGAAAGTCATAGGGGGAGCGCAGGGGGTCCCAGGAAAAGGGGGGCTTGTAGTATGAGGGAAACTCAGGGAGCTGGGGCTCTGAGGTCGGACAGGGAGGGAGGGGAGGTGGACAGAAAGACAGAACAGCTTAGATAGTCAGCAAGCCAATCAAATTCCACTCATTTCAAGCAGCAGCTCAGAGTAGCACATAGTGGGGCTGGACTTAAAGCCAGAAGGTTGCACGTTGTAATCCCGGCTAAGGCAGTTAGACTATTTAAAGGAAATTGCTTTGGTGAATACTCAACTGTATAAGTTAATGACAAAACGAATTAAGTTCTTCAAAGATACGGTTGTTTGTTAAAATGAATCAACGACAACAACAAACAGTTTGGGATATGAACTTTTTCCCGCCTGTGCGTTCCCGTGACAGAGTGGAAATCCTCACCTGGGGTGTAATAGGTGGCCTCGGAGTGGACGGGGTTCACGCTGGCATCCGGGTGAGTGGGTACGGCACAGTCTGCATCCTGCTTGGATTTGACATAGGGGTAGGGGTCAGGGTCGGGGAGTCCGGGGCGCGCCTCTGGCTGGGACTGCCCCAGGGCATCCTGGTCCTGAGGCTCTGACGGCAACAGTTCTGAAACGCAGGACATGGTTTCACTGCCAATGTAACAACACGGAAGGTGAACACTACACCTGCTATAGGCTTTCAGCCAATAGCAGTGCCACACTCCTCCCTGATGGCTGAAGCTAAGCGGGGCTGACTGTGGTCAACATGGGAGACCTGTTGGGAAAACCAGGTTGCTGTAGAAAGTTGCATCAACAGCCCAATAGGAGGCAGTCTTTCCTCTGAACTAAGCGAAAAACCAATGCCCCGAGCACAGTGATGGGGATGCTGCTCTGAAGGCTATTGGTCATTAAAAGCTCACAGCATTTCCCTGTGTCCTGTCCAAGATCTATGTCTGCTTTTGAATCTTCCCCTGGTTTGACTGGCTAAATGAACCCCACCCTCTCTGCCTCTGCTGCCGTGTGGTGAGTCCTCTGGTGCAAAATGGCCATACATCATCCCCCCCCCCATTCCGTCACCTTTGCTATGGATTATTTTAAGACCTGTGACAATATATTTAGTGAGTGAAATCTGTTGTTTTTTGTTATTTATTAAATGGCAGACACTCTTATCCAGAGTGGTGTACAAGGCTAATTTGACATGTTATATTACATATCATCTCAAAATATCAATCTCGATATATCGATAAAATAATCGATAATGGAACAGACAGACCCACAACAGCAACCACATAACTAAAAAAATACCATGACAAGGTGTCAAACTAAAAAAAACAATGTCAAATTATAACAATATGTATAAACATTAAAACGGCACCTAACGATTATTAAGAGGAACATGCTCTAATCATACTTAAGTGAATACAACACCTGATTATCTATTACTGGCATATAACATTCCATTTCAATTTCGTCAGTAGGCAGACGCTCTCATCCAGGCCGTCTTATAAAAGTGCATACAAAAAGTTAGGCGAAGAGCAGGGACGATGCCAAATCACCAGTCTCACAACTGAACATAATGTACCTTTATTACCCGCAGGGGACTTGGACCCACCAATTTTCATTTACCACACAGAATGGGCCTGGTGTGTGTGAACGAAAAAAACGTGTTTGTGTGCCTTTTCCCATTATAACAGAACGAAAACAGTAAGGTTTCTGCTTCTTGAGTGGACTACTTCGTTAACCACAGGCGCCGCTTACAAAATGAGAGTGAGCCTCACAACGATGTGCTTTGAGCTTAATGTGAAATCAACAAATTTCATCTTTACATTTAAGTCGCCATGTCTTATATTTCATCAATTGTCTATCGTTGCAACTTGTGCCGCTGTGTTATGGGGCGCTATGGAAACGGTATGATGGTTTAGTTTGTTACTCGCTACATTTCCGTCTATGGCTCTATGCTGCCCCAGTTCGCATATCTATAATATTTTGTGCACTTTAATTATTTCCTATCATGGGTAAAATACACAAAACAGTATTTTTGTTCCACACCCAGAGTCCCTCTTCCCCCCGTGGCAGTTCGCTTGGTCTAAACAGGTGAAATAATCTTGCTTCTCAGTTCTCTCACACCTGCCTGAGGTGCGCTGGAAGATTACAGGATTGAACGCTCTTTATTTGAATAGGACTCGTTTGCATATCCGTGACAGCAAACCCCCTAACCGCTCGACGTACGATTTCCATGAAGCAAAGCTAGCCCGGTGTAATCCCAGTGTGGAGTGCACAGTAACAGTCAAGCGACTTTATTCGCGGCGGCGAAGCTCTGTCGGGCCGTAATAATGTAAACTACTTCTGCGGCCTCACGCTAGCCTGCATAAACCACAGGGCGCCGGCGACGTGCCTCCAGTGGTGTATGGAGTTGTGTAACTTTATAGCGAATCTTTTTGAGCGAAACGTCAATGGTAACGCAAATTCTCGGAAGCAACCCTAATATCTCCTCGCTGCATTTTGTGTTTATGCACATCGCACCCTTTTGCGCTGGAGTCGATTCAACTGGTGTCCATCATTGCGTCATTATAAATGCCAGCCCAGTACGTAGGCCTGCTTCTAACTGATACATGAGTTGAGGCTACAGCAATCACTCTAAAACGCATCTCATAATCAACGTTTAATCATAGCTTTGTAGTAAAAATTGCGCTTTAGATAGGTGTTATTTTCAAAACTCCTTTTAGTATAGCACCGATGCTGGATGTCTTTGCCAAGTGTAACACGGTCAAGCTCTTACTTGCGGTACGTGCTGCTTCTGACGAGTCTCTTAGTTCGGGCTGCACCTCGTCCGCAAACCGGTGACGGCTGTACGGTGACTTCTTACTCTTCACCAGAAAAGAACGAGGCATGGCTGCTCGGCTGCTTAGGGAAAATCAAGAGCACTCACGTTCCTCAGATTGTTCTTTTTCTTTTGTCTGTCGCACATTTCTGCGACACCATGTTCCAACAGGCACCGTCACCATCATAACAATTTTATTATAATTATTATAGTTATTGTTATCATTGCTATGTAAACTTTGTACAGGCTTGTACTTTTAAAGATGCTAAAAATGATCATGCAAGAACCTTTCAATATTAAAGCAAACAGAGCAATTAATCGATTACACATACTGTAAACTGGGGACACTGTACTGTAATTGTACATACAATTAACCAAAGCAAATGTTTAAATGACAGCTGAAATGACAGATACAAAAATACAGCAAATATTTAAATGAAAATTCATTTCACACCAAAACATGCAGGTAAAAATCACATAGTCACGTCTATAATGCATTAAAACATAGTAAAATAACTGTAAAATATATTTGTAACGCATCTTTTATTCCATTCAATCGAATTAATTTCCTTTACACCTGATAAGACTTAAACTTGTGCTCCCAATTCAGTTGGTACAATTGAAATGGCTACAATTCATTGGTAATTTTTTAAGAGTGTAAAGTCTATTTCCCTGCAAAATATATAAAGAGTTATCCATTCATTTGAGCCGCCTTCATTTACGTATCCAGACACATTTACGTAAATTAAAATGTCGACATTAAAATGTAACAGGTCCAAACATTAAGTGCACAAAAATGCGCATATCTATGCAGAGCTGCGTTGACGACGATTTTTGAAATTATTCATGCACTCGCAACAAAAAACTTGAGGGACCGCTTTCAAGATGTCAGTGATCCACTCCGTTGCATACAGCACATAATTGCCATAAAAACGAAATGCTTCAAACCGTAACGTATGTAATTACAAATATGTAATAACATGTTTTCTAGTCCAGGCAAGCATTAAACACTTGATGCCATTATGAAATCGTTCACACTCACCGAAAATTGTAAGGGACCCGGGGGACGATGCTATGCCAGTTTTTTGACGTTTGTTGTAGTTTTGCTTGATTTATCTGGGCAAATTTTCCTGCTCGAAATGGACAATTACCTGTATATATGCCCTGTAGTGATGGCTTTTTTCAGTCTTAAAAATCCCTTCATAAATTATTCAGAATCCTACCTACTGTCACTGCTCTGACTTATAGCGCTGCGCGTCCTCTCTCCCCTCCCTGATTTTCAATCTGATAATTTTGTGGTGGAATCTGACTGTGGTTTCGACCAATAGGAAGGCCAATACAGAAGGGAACATTTGCGTACAAACTACGGGACATTTTTTCACTCCCACGAACAGTTACGCAAAGATTGGAGCTTCAAAATAAGCAAACTTTGAGATGTTTTTCGTAACCTTCAACACTGTAAAACAGTTTACATATAATATTTATCTGCCTGTTTTACAATTGCAGTCGTGTTATGTTTTCATACTTTTT
Source organism: Megalops cyprinoides (assembly GCF_013368585.1). Lineage (NCBI taxonomy): Eukaryota > Metazoa > Chordata > Actinopteri > Elopiformes > Megalopidae > Megalops > Megalops cyprinoides. The sequence continues at coordinate 38,049,499 of NC_050587.1, read as the reverse complement.
TAACTGCTCATTTTCGTCATACCTCTGTCTTCTAACATTAAGGTATCAGGCACTGGACGATAACTCCAGTCCGGCGATTTGGTTAATTATTTGCATGAACTCCAAATGTGCGCAGAAGGCGTCTTTCTGTTTATACTAATTAAATAATGTCTTCTTCGAAAACGCAATACTCAGTGGTATCCATAAATATGAATAAATACATATGGTAAACTATCAGAAATCCAGCGATTCCATGACTGGGAGATGATTTTAAGGTCAAAAAATGTTCTGTTGATATAGCAGAATATAACACCGAAGATGAAGGAACGCAATTCATGTTTTTTTTAATTATTTACTTCACTAGCATAATAATAATAATAATAATAATATCACATCGAACGTATGCCAAAAATCATTTTAAATTGTATAAATTATTTTGGTAACATCGACTATATTTTCAAAGACGATTTACAGCAGAAAATAGTACTGTAATGTAGGTTTAAAACAATGTTCATATTAATAGTAAATATCACTGCATAACAGAGTAACAAATAATAGACTTTTTCCCATGGGTTTTATTTGTTTTACAGCAGAAATGAACATTTTTTGTCAATTGGACCACTGAATCAGACATTCTATGCTTGTTGAGTGTTAAACGTTTTCTGTATCTTTCCCTTATATTCAATATTATAATTCTATTATAATTCTATCTTCGTTGTGTCTGCCAGCACTAACAAGGGGTCCTGGTAAGAGAAAGGAATCTTGATATCTATGTGTGCATGCATACGTGTTGGGGTGTGTATTGATGTCAGCTGATTTTTTTAGTGATTTGTGCTGGAGTTTCACTTACCAGTCTACTCTGTATGTAACAAACTAGTTGTGTTTGTGTGTCTGAATTTTAGAGTTTGAGTTTTGCACCATGTCTTTGCCTACAGGGAAACAGTACCTATGTAAATACATGTCACCACTGGGGCTATGTGTGACACAGAACAGCTGACCCTTTAATGTGTCTGACAACCTGGCCCAACCAGACTGTAAAATAATTTGATTCTCAAAGCATTAAAAGATGTTATTGAGTTAGTTAACTGCCTCCATTGAACAAAATAAGCATTTAAACAACGCTAAAAAGGGCCATGGGTATTATTTTGTTTATTGGACTCACCTTCATGTTTAATGGCATTGATATTGAATGGTGGTCAACTTCCAGCACAAGACACACGTTTGTGTGTGCATCATGTGATCGCTCTCTCCAGTTTCATACCCCTAAGCACCGTGACAACCGATTTGTGTGACAACCAATACCAGCCTCCTGTACACACCAAACCAGTATTCTCAGCACCGGTAGCTGTGTACACTGGTATGTTTGCACTGTCTAGTATTTTATTTACAGTTCTGCAGCAGGATTTGAATCTTTTTTCTTTGTCTTTGTTGATGGTAAAAGTCAAGCACAGAAATGACATTGGGGCAAAAGTCTGAAACACATTTTGAAAAGTGATTGCATAGTGACAGAAGTGTCAAAGTTGGGAAGGTTTGCAAAGTGTGGTCAAAGCTGTCTGTAGCATTGGATAATGCATTGGATAATCCAATGCATTGGATAATGTAATTTACAGTGCCCAGTTGAAACTGCAAACTTACAACTTTTCACGCCACTTTATTACATGCACCATGGTATTTGCTCTGGATAAAGGTGTCTGCTAAATGGCAATACTGAAATGTAATGTAACTGAATTAATTTACAATTTATTGTTTTTTTGGTTTTTTTTTATTTGTTTTTTAATAAGCCCACAATTTTGTACGCTTTGTGCCATCTTGTGGTTCCCACATGCAGTGCAACCCACTCTCAGCAGTGAGATGTAAACGTTGTTTGATGTGTACAATCTGACTCACCTTACAGGCCAGAGTTAATACAAACTTTCATTCAAAAGGAAACTGAGGAGGATTTGATTTGGTTGCTGCAGAGGAATTAACAATGTCAACTACACAAGCTTTTTCATGGCAGAACAGAAGACCGCATATAGAAGAGCTTACTTTTACTCTGACACTTCAAATTATTTTTTGCACATAGTTTTGGTCATGCATGAGCTCACCAGGATTTCAGTTGATAGCAAAAGTTGGTAGTCAGTTTACACTGTTATTTGCGGCATGTTGATGTTGAGACACAGCTGCCACTGACTGAACATCAGAAATCAAAACACACGTATTTTCACATGCTTCTTCCTCTGAGTTCACTTCTACCTGATACAATGGGGCTATTCGCTTATGTGCTTCATGTAAAAGGATCACCCTGTTAAGGGGGTGCCCACACTGACAATATTACACTGTCCACAAATGCGAGGGCAGAGCTGTTTGGCCGGAAGTCTGTCTGTGGACGAGAAACTCGGGAGGGTTTTCCTCCTCAGATTTCCGTGGAGATTAACTCCAGCGCTTCGTACTGACACATCATTTTGACGTGAGCGCTGTGTCACGTGAATCTCACAGGGGAATGCAACCGCTGAAGAGCCGGCTTCCAGGGCTCTGCCTTTGACTGCTGTTAACTGTGAGGCCCCTTTCAGCAGGATGCAGTCAGAGGCACTAATGAAATATCTGTGATGACTGTGTGAGAGGGGAAGTAGGACAGAGATGAGCCTGCCTGCATGGCAGTACATGTTGCATATTACATACGGCATATTTGATATCTGCATAGTTCTCTTCAAACGTACGATTTATGTTGCAAAATGCTCCAAGATACATTTCATATACAACGGAATACATGTACATTTTTGTCAGAAAAATAAGCTTTTGTGGCCAATTTAAAACACTTACTTATACATATAAATGTGCTTCTATACTGCAAGACAGTTTTTTTTTCATGACTGCAGTCTGAAAACAGTGTGCCATCCAGGCAAAGCTTGGGCCCGGGCCAAATGGCTTGGGCCTTGGTGTAGAATGTTACCGCACATGACTCAGCATCGCCCCCTGCTGGACATCAGACAGGAGCAGTGAGGGAGACTTCATAAAGAACAATGGAGAGAGATGTCTATGCCTGTAGGTGGACATGGGACATCACCGTGGGGCAGGCAGCTGAAGCCCAGAGGTAGCTGTTCCCTCACCAAGAAGTGATGTCCTACCTGAAGTGTTTTGGGCAGTCGCTAGGAACTTTTTTTCCGGTTAGCGTAACCATGACGATGTTGGCCAAAGCACCACACAATTAAATAGACAAAAGGAGACAGTGGTTCAAAAAAAATGTACTAAAAAGAAAAACACAAACCAGAATTGGCCTGAACACAGCCACAGCAAAGTCAACTACTGAAAAGTCAGCTCTGCTCCCCAGTCACACCTATATTTACCTACTGCCAATTAATCCAGGTTTGTTCTTTAACAAAAAAAAACTGTTCCAGGCACTGACAACTACAAAATTACACAATTACAATTAGACAATGACAATTACAACAATTTACCTGTTAGATGTGAAGCTGATGGAATAATCTGTTTGTTGTTAATGTAGTAAATGGAAAAATACATGTATCACTAACAAGACAGAATAGGTCAAGGTGGAAACCTTTATTGAGAATCCAGAAAAGTATGTTTTTATGTTATACAAACAGCTTTCCATAACCCTCATCCCTCATGCACCTCATATACTGTACCTCCTGATGTGGCTTCACATACCCCTGGGGGCCCAGGTACCACTTATTCAGACCTGCTGATCTAAAGCATTCATTTAGGAAGACAGCCTCTTAAATCATGAGTCTTATAGCTCAGTTCTTGGGCAGCCTTGTCCAGATTTGTTTTTTTTTTTGCTCCAACTTTGATATCTACCCAACTCACTTGATCATTTTCCATGTTCTGTTTTTTTTTTTTACATTTGTGTAGTGATGCTTGGATCTCCCCTGTTTCAGTGGAAACATTTTATGGCCCCATTACTAAGCAAATCCTTCATTTTAATGATTCTTTCAATAAATTGTCAGCAATTCCATTTTTACTACACAGTATTTGTTTGCTCCTGATTAAGTCCCCTGACTACTGTTAAACATCATGGCAAGCAGCAAGATTACTTCAGCTCCAATGAACTCAGTGCGATGACATGTGGTCTCCTCTGTGAACTGAAAAAATGCTGCAATGGTGGACCTAAGGTTTCCCAGCTGGGCAAAGCTCAAGACTTCCCTTTGTTCCACAACTGGACGCATAATTGGTAATATTTCAAGCCAGGTAGTACCGGCAGAGATATGACACTGAAGGGAGGGGAGGGAAAATGATTCTGCACATCACACTTTAAGATTATACTTGTGCCCTGTGTGCTCAAGAGTTATTTTCGTGCAGATAGGTAATTAAAAGGAAAAAAAAAAACAAGAAACACTGTCCCAGGACCTGAGACTGATAGCTCTGCTGCTTCAGGTGAAAAGTAGAACACTACTGTATAACCAAGCGTTAGGAGCAATGACATTTCTGGACCAGTAGATGGCAGTATTCGGTTACAAAATGATATGGCAGTTACAAGCAGGCTAGAGAGAATGTTTGGAGGTTTAAAATGTATACATTAAATGAGAAAACCCCAATGTCCAACATTACTCCGCAGGTATGCTAACATTTGTTGACCATCACTGTTTTAGCAGATGCAAGCTTCCCTTTCATTTTTTACTTCATCCTGAAAACAGATTTAAAAAAATATCAGTCAGATATATTATCTTCTGATTAGAGATTCAGTTACATTTGCATATTATTCTACATCAGTGGCAAGGGCGCCATGATTTAAGAGTAGTGTGAAGGTGATTATTAGTGGATGTTCTTGGACATTAAAACTTTCACTTAGATCTGAGGTCAGGCACTAAACACTCAAGTAGCGGACAGATTTATCTCCCACCTGTTATCCTCAGCTTGACCTTAAACAGACCAGTTTATGCTGTGAAATGGTAGAGACTGGCTGTCTTTAATCAAGGAGGTATATGATACTCCTTGCTATGAGGAGAGCCATGATCAGGTGGAAATCCTGGAGACACTGGAGTCTCCAGAGTGTCTCGCCCTGTGACACTCAAACAAATTTCTGTGGCAGATGTGGTCTTACTGCGAAAAAGGCATATTTTCTGTGTGCAACATCAGCTATTTCACAAAATCCATAGAGTTCACAGGAGCTCTCCCTCAGGACTACAAGAAGGGGAGGGATATTGCCAAATGTATGGGAGTTTTGAAAAAATTCATTTGGAAGGTTTCACAGGAAAAAAGCACAGGATTTAATTGGATATGGGAGAATTTAAAGGAGGTACCAGGGTGAATTCTTCTTCTTCTTCTTCTTCAAAAAAAAGAAAATCCCACATTGAAGTCAGTTGAATATGGGGGATTTTAAAACATATTTTAAGAGATAAAAATGACAGGCATCTGACAGCATGGCTCTGGGGAGAGCTCCTGGGTTTGCTTTGCAGCTCAGCCATGGGCGGGGGTCTCAGCTCGTGTGGCAGCTGTTGGAATTCACAAGGGCCCTATCTCCTCGCGCGTGGGATTCCAGTTATATTTAATCCGACCTTGCCTGTCTGCGCAACTGGGTATCTGTGAAATGCGCTCACTACCTCTGATGTCAGGCTTATCAGGAAATATGTCTTTGAAATGCAACTCACTGGCAGAGCTTAGCCTACAACACAGAGGAGATAAGTGGGGCGAAAAATGTGTTTAAGGTAGTTATCAGCAACTACAATTTTAATAGAATGAATATAGCTCGTCTGCCTTTTAATGGTGATCAATAATTATTTCTCTACTGTAATGTCATTGAGTGAATAAAAGGTGAATGAGAAAAGTCTGGGATAGCCATAGTTTGTTTGCTAAATTAGATACTGCGGTTTTGATTCCGGCAGGGATACCGAACCTTGCTTCTCTTTACATAAAAGGCGCTGTTTATGTCTTTGCAGCAAACGCACTCAATATCGAGCAATATTTTTGTGCAAGATCGTTTGTCGGTGCACATTCTCACGTCTTGGCCTCAAATTATTTACTGCTCGGCGCCTGCGCGGGCAGCCTGAGTCACGCGAAAGCCTCCTCACTCCCAACACATCCCTCCACCGGGGGAAAAACAATATTAAGACTTTTCATTGGTATGGGGAGACCGAGAAAGCCTTGTTCGTGCGATTTTCAAATAAACAACGCGTATGATAAATTAAAATCGACGCGGTGAGAGCACAATTGCGCTCCAAAGGTTTTTTTCAGTGGAGGAGAAGTTAGTGTGGAGGGGTTGGGGATTATTTTGCGTGTGCGGCAGCGGAAGGGGATTGCAGAGGGAGGGGGCGTGAGGTGTCCAAGATGGCGGCGCCCTGTGGAGTGCAGCTACTCTGATAGGTAAACAGGTCCATTTAATTAATGTATTACAAAATGTTATAACCCCTTTCGTGTTCAGTGACGCCCTCAGTGCACATTCTGTGACTCGAATGTGCCGCGTTCTTTCACCGCTGACAAAAATGATACTTTTTAAGTTTTTATATTTCCTTCTGTTGTCGCAGACTGAAACGGGTAGCAGGCAAAAAAATTGCTTTAGCTCGCTAACTAAATAAAACTCACACGTTGTTAGATAGCCATATTGGATAAATGTTATTTTTAATGGAGATTAACTTGGTCTGTTTTGCTAATCGGATGTAAGCGAAGTCTGTCCATTGTTCTCGGAGTTGTTTACGCCAGTGTTCGTTCAGTGAGCTAGCGCAGTAAACAGGGTTTTTTTGCTAACCTAGTCTAGCGAGATAGTTAACGTTAGCTAAATCAGATTCGCGCAAACAACAACCATTAAAGGCGTCACAACTGACTTAATTAGCTTGCTAAATGAGCAAAATGAAGCGTGTAAATTCGCTAATATGCTCATAATACATTGGACTTAGTCAGATAACTGGCTAGCTGGGATAGTTAGCTATGGCTTTTTAGCCATACAGGTGACTGGCTAACGTTAGCTAGTTTGTAAAATGCTTCCAAGTAGCTCTCTGGCTAACTAAGATTCTCCATATATTTGACAACTGACGATAGCAGGCTAACTAGCTAATTTTGTTACTTGATATGAGGCTTGCATGAAATCGTGACTTGAATGTATCATGAATCTAACCAGCCAGCTGGCTAGCTAGCCAACCGGCCATTTGTTTAATAAAAATGTCTCAACTGTAAGCGTAGATCAAGCCAATACAGTTTCTTTAACTAACAAGCCAGATATCCTGATATTTTCTCAAACCATAAACAGGAAAAAACCGACTTGCTACCTAATAAGTCGTCCGGCTAGGCAGCTAAGTCAGCTAGCTTCCCAGCCAGCAAAGCACAACAAGTTAGCCTTAGCTTGCTAGTTACAGTGTTTCTGGCTACCTGTGGGGGTAAAACTTCTCTGCCGTTTAAGAACAGGTAACTGGGTACCTGGATATCAGAGCCCAACGTTTTTCCATGTGCAGCCAAGTGATAAATGAATGGCAAGCGTTCGCCGCTTTCATGGTGTTGCATCATTTGTAGCTAGCTAGCTAGTGGGGTGGCTAGCCAAGTAAGCTGCGCCGCGACCGGATCGATCACACTTCTTCTCATCTTTAGACGGTGATTGAACCGCACTGAAGGCCACGGTACTTTCGGCGAGGCCAGTGATCCTACAGCTGCAGAAGAGATCTGAATGGCAAATGCTTTATAGCAAGCAAACTAGCTATCGTGCTGCGGTCCCTCGCTGAACTCTGGTTTAGGTCCCGGGACAACCCTGAGTGCAGATGTGGTGTAATTTACTGTTTGTTGTGACAAACCCCAAAAGTGCGATTCGCACGGCCCCTGCGTGTGTTTCTGTGGCCTCTGGGATCATCCCGTGTTGTGTGACATTATTATGAACCGCTTCTGCGCAGGGAAGCGGCATGTCCAGTGTGTACATTACACTAAAGCTGTGGTCATATTAAATAGTTTTTATTTTTAGAGTATTTCTAGCAGGAAGACTAAATAGCTTCCCGGAGCTGGTGTGGGTCACTTACTGCTGGTGCAACTCCTGCCTCTGCTACACGACTTTTCGACAGTCTGTGCGTCCAGATCGCGTATGCTGCAAATTCATGCTGGCACACGCATTGTCTCAGTGACGCGATTTAAAGCCCGTAAATTGATTCCTGGCTTGGATGGACCTAGCTGGTGAAACTGCCGTTGATTCCCAGGAATTTCCTGTAAAATACGTGCTGATGCGTATTTTTTCTTCAGCGGAGAAGGCAGAGCTTCTCTGTAACTGGACCAGACTCGAGCCCAGGAAGGAACTAGATGAGGTGATGGGCATCAGTGTGACGTGTAGAGTGTTAGTGAAGTATATACGGTTTTGGGTTGGAATCGTTGTACTTTAGAGCAAGGTACAGTATTTGAACCGACTTGCTTCAGCAAACAGTTTTGTGAAAGGATAACATTTAAAATATCAGCGATGCAAGTCGCTCTGGATGAGGGTGTTGCCTAAGCAAACAAATTATATCAGTTAACTTTACAGCATCTGCAAAAACCAGTTTGAGGAGAAGGTTTATGTTAAAGCCCTTTCATCTGTGACACTGAGCATGTGAACATTTTGCAGATAACTTTCATATAAAGAAAGACATCTTTTTTATTTACTTTACTTTTTGTGTGAACTTCATTTTTTACACTTAAAAGCATTAAGCTCAAGAGTTCACTGGTTATCCTGAATTGGATTGAGGGTTAGGCTCCTGCTAAACTTGACCTGACTGTTAATAATTGTAATTCTGATCCAAATGGTTTGAGCGCAGTGTGACTAACGGCTATGTGACAAATTAAATTACTACCATCAAGTGGTATTTTCTGAAATTAGCAATTGGCTGTTGAAGCTTTGATATAATGTCTGTTTTGCACATGTGTGTGCGTTTGTGTGTTTGCTCTTCTTTTTTGTCTGGGCAGGAACTCTGTACCTGATTACCATTGGTTCTAATCCCCTGTGAGGCACTTCATACCTTTAAACCAGGACTTTCCCTCCTGCCCTACATTAAAACATCTGCTCTTGCCAGTGGGTTAACAAATGCATGAGATTTGTAAGTTGTTCTGACAATTGGTTTCTAATTTCTGCCAACCAAATATACAGCGTAACATTCTGTACAGTTGGTGCTAGTCAGCAGTAAATGGATTTTGTGTAGCGTTTCATCGCTGCGTTTCAGGCTTAGCTGTAGTTACTTTAAAGACTCCGGTGCAAGACTTGTTTTTAAGTTCTGCTTTGTGGCATTAAAAGAAGTTGAGCACCCTTTTTATACAATGTAATGTCAGAATGCCAGTATAGCAGTTAATGTCAGTTGGTCTTGGATTACATCATGACAGTTACAGCGAGTTATATAAATGTGTAGGTCTCTATTCATTGCTTTCTATTCGTCTATAAATTAAAATTTTGAATTTTTTGAATTTTTTTGAAAAAAAGTTTTTCTGAATTAAAATCGCAAGATGTACTAAGGAGAATTTGAATGACATACATGCATACATCATGTGAAATGATTGATAGACAGGCTGTGGTCAATGTCCATTACATATTTGTTTTTCTCATTACGTTTGCGGAAGGATATTTTTGGGGTGGGAGTTGCCTGGGCCACAAACACTGTTAGATATTTATGGCCGGTCAATCGAGTTTATCTGTATTGACTGCTGCTTTGAGCAGTAGGGGGTTACAACCAGATGGGTCCCTGTGTTTTATAGGCACAGATACCTCTTGTTAATGACACCGTTTGTTTATTTGCAGATAAAATCTATTGTATTATGCAGTGCATTTTTATTTTCTTTTTAAAACTGTAAACTCTAATATCTACTTACGTTTTTAAATGATCATTTTTCATTTGCAATATGTAAGTAGGTGGCTTATGTTCACCTAGCAAACTGTTGGCTTAGAGGCCAGCTAGATAACATTTGGTATTTAGATACTGATTATCTCATGCTTTTAAGAGCTAGTAAGCTAACATTAGATAACTAGCTTATTGTAATTGCTCTCCTCCATGGGAGGACCTTGAGTGGTGAGGACCTAATGGCTAGGTCTGCATCTCAGAGACTGCATACTTAGGACAAGAACAAGGGAGATTTTGCAGCCATGCAATAGCCATTGGCTAGTAGTGTTCGAGTTAAATTCAGTATGGATATTAAATAAGAACTGCACAAAATGTGCTCACCTGGAGCATCAGCTGGCCTTATGCATAAACAGCGGGGCTAAATAGATTGAAAGGTTTTGAAAATGTGGGTGTCCACACAGGTAATGTATGGGTATGTAGAGAAGGTGCCTTGCAGTGTGGTTTTGAGTTGTAGAGATTAGCTATTAACGTGTGTGCCTCTGATTTATTCTCCCGGTAATGGGCTGAATGTCACTTCCTTTGTGTAACTTCAGTTCAAAACAGTCACTGTAATGAACTTCGAAGTGTGCTGTTCACAAATTTCGGGGGTAGGAGTGGGGGTGATGTCAGTGAATTCCTGCAGGTCTGTGCAGCCCCATTCTAAAATGCGATGTAACCTTGAGTGTGGAACCTGTTTTACAACTGCAACTTCCTCTCTGTCGTGCCCCCCCCCAGCGGTGCCTGGAGACTGTACAGGCGGGTGGCCCTGGGACCCCCCCCGGCAGGGCAGCAAGCTGTGAGAGTGACGAAAGTGACCCCCCCTCCTCCCCCCTCCCCGGCCCCTGAGCCTGGGACAGACGCCCCTCGACTCCATGGCTCGGGAGCAGCCCAACGTGGGGGAACTCCTCCCACTCCTCGAATCCTCGGACCTGCGCCAGCTGGATGAGATCAAGGCTCTCATTAATGAGCAGCTCAGCACAGGTCAGGGCTCTCTTAAACTCTCTTCAGCTGTGCTTCAGGGTAAAGCCGTGTTCACAGACCCAGTTAAACTTTGCTGCAGCACAAAGAGCCCTGTATGCAAACCCTGTTTAACTTTGCTTCACCACAGAGCTGTACGTACAAACCCAGTTAACCTTTGCTTCAGCACAGAGCTGTACGTACAAACCCAGTTAACCTTTGCTTCAGCACAGAGCTGTAGGTACAGGCCCTGTTTAACTTTGCTTCAGCACAGAGCCATGTGTATAAACCCAGTTAACCTTTGCTTCACCACAGAGCTGTACGTACAAACCCAGTTAACCTTTGCTTCAGCACAGAGCCCTGTACACAAGCCCTGTTCAACCCTGTCCTTGACTCGGTTATAAAGGGCAGTATTCCGCCCAGAAGTAGTTTGCTCCTAAACTCTGCTCACCATGACACCAACCAGGGCTTCACCCTCCACTCTTCACCTGAACTTGTGCAAGCAGCCCAACCCACTACCTTGTTGAATTTGGCAGAGACCCATCTGGTCTGTATTCAGTTCAGGTGGCAGCTGTACTGCAGTCTGTGATATCTCAGTGGCAGTGTATCACAGAGGCCAGTATAAAGGCCCTCTTAAGAAATATGTTTGGTTCAATTGTTGACCAGTTGTTTTTAATAACTTACCTGAAATGAGGAAATAGATTTTGTTGTAATGTGTGTGTGGCTGTTTCTCTTCCTGTGTGTGTCTCTGTGTGTGTTTTTGTGTGTGTGCATATGGATGTCTGTGTCTCTTCTTGTGTGTCTTCCTCCATGTGTGTCTGTCTGTGTGTGTGTGTGTGTGTGTGTGTGTGTCTTTCGCTCTCACGTGTTTATGGGGTAGAGCGCGGCTCTGTGCTGCTGAACAGTCTGGTGGATTATTACCTGGAGACCAACTCCACCGAGGCCATGCAAATCCTAACCTCCGTGAGGGAGCCCCACGACAAGGTGAGTGACACCAGGCAGCAGCCAATCCCCACCCCCCTCTCCAAAGCCACGCCTCCACATGTGCTTTCAAGGGTTTTCATGGACCCCACCAGTCCGTATCTCCTGGGTCAGGCAACCTAGGGGGAATATGGATCTGTATGGGTGCCCGGATGGCCAAAACTGCTGCACTGAGGTCCCGGAGAGCAGAGTGTCTCCTTAACAGACCTCCTGTCCCTTCTGTGTTCACCCCCTCTCGCTCTCTTCATTCGTCTTTGTCCACACCACCTTTCCTGTGGGGTGAGAAATAGGATGCACTCTGTAGTTTTGATGTGACGGGTTTTGTGCCTGCACTTTTTAAAAAAAAAAAAAAAAAAGAAAAAACTTAAATGTTCTCCTTAGCGACAATAGCAGCTGTGTTGTGTGACAGTTTAATGTGCGCAGCTTGACATTTCCTGTTGTTTAGGAACCGTTGTAGGGAGCAGGGGAGGCATCGGGGGTGTGGATGCACAATTACACACTGTGTGTTAATGAACCCTCACTGCCAGGCAGGGGTAGAGCAGTGGTGTCTGTTACAGTGAGCTCACAAAGGCCCTGAGAGATGACGGACAGCTGGTGCCCCGCCTCCTGGCTCGTTTGTGTGTCTCTGAGATTCATACTGGCAATCTGAGAGGTGCATGTGTGTGAAGCCCTGTAACCAAGCCCCTCTTACCAGATTATATACATTTAAATGCCAGTTCATGTGTGATGCTGTACAATGTCAGAACCAAGCCACCACAGCACATATTCCAGATGGTTTGTTGTGAAAATGCATAATAAACATAAATTTGTGCTGAAATACAGCCCTTAACTTTGATTGTCAAAGTGAATGCAAGTGTTATTTGTACAAACAGAAAACTAGGTTTTGTTGTTTGTCTTTGATTGTTTTTGGGAAGAGGAAATCTAACACTTGCATTTAGTCGCAGTTAATGACGGATGCTTGAACCCAGGCTGTAGTCTTGGTCATTCAGAACATCGATGGATGGTAGGTCAGACCATGTGAGGTGCAATGTCACCGTCTTATATAAAGTGACTGCCGTGATCCAGCCCCCTGTTGAATGATGTGTTTCTGCCCCCCCCCCACCCGAAACAGCACCTCCTGGATAAGCTGAACGAGTGCATGGTCAGACAGGCCAGCCGGCTGCCCACTCTCACCCTGCTGGGTCACGTTGTCCGCAAGCAGCCCTCCTGGATCCACAAGATCGCCCGCTTCCCCCTGCTCCTCTCGCTGCTCAAATGCCTCAAGGTATGCCCCCCCCCCCCCCACCCAATGCCTCTTGCACCTCTTCCCCCAACTTACTTCACGGGGCTGTGTTTCCACTCAAACCCCTTCACATTACGTTACGTTAAAATACTGTCATTTAGCAGTCGCTCTTATCCAGAGCGACTTACATAGGTTATAATCTTCATGTTGTCTGTTTATATAGTTGAATATTTACTGAGGCAGTTCTGGGTTAAGTACCTTGCCCAGGGGTACAGCAACAGTTCCCCAGCTGGGAATCAAACCAGCAGCCTCTCATTTCTGAGCACTGCTCCTTACCAACACGCTACACTGCCAATCCTCCCTTCAGTGAGTTGTTTGCCTGCCTGTCTGTCTGTCTGTCTGACCTCCCCCCCACCCCACCCCCCTTCTTTACAGACGGACACAGACGTCGTGGTGCTCATAACTGGAGTCCTGGTGTTGATCATCCTGCTACCCATGATCCCTCAGGCCGGCAAGCAGCACCTGTACGAGTTCTTCGACATCTTCGGCCGCCTGGCCGCCTGGAACCTGAAACACCCAGGTGAGCCACCTGGGCGGGATGGTGTGGCTGCGTTTCTGTAACCTGCTGCTTTAATGTGTCAGTGCTTTCTTCTGCTGCCCGTGACTGCCTCATACGTTTTCATGCTCTTTGCCTTGCCTGCAAAGCTGTTTGAGAAATATCTGTATTTAAAGGCTGCCATACGAATGTATCTGTACTGGTCAGCCCTCCGAGCCGAGGTATCAGTGATGCAGGAAATGGGGGATCTGATCGAGTCTGTTTTCCCCTCCTATTGGTCAAGAGGTCACTTTTAGAAGAGCCTGATTGGCTGTTGTGGGGGAAGTGTGAGTCTGCAATGCTGATGGGTGTTTGTGGATTTATGTGGCCAGGTCAAGTGTCGGAGGTGTACCTGATCCACCTGCACGCCAGCGTGTACTCGCTCTTCCACCGGCTCTACGGCATGTACCCCTGCAACTTCGTCTCCTACCTGCGCTCCCACTACAGCATGAAGGAGAACATGAGCACCTTCGAGGAGGTGGTCAAGGTAAGCGTGGCGTCCCGTGGCGACCCTCTCACAAGGGCTCTGGAAACGGAAGGAAGTAGGATATCGATACCCAGGATGTTGTCGTCTCGGGAAGACAGGTGGTCATCATCTTGCGTTCACCGTGTATTCAGGTGCATGCTTTCTTTGTCTGGCGTGCGGAGTGAAATCGCTCTTGTGTGTCTGTCTTTTTCAGCCTATGCTGGAGCACGTGCGGATTCACCCGGAATTAGTGACTGGAACCAAGGACCATGAGCTGGACCCCACCAGGCAAGTCGGACCTCCCCCCCCCAGACACCCCCTTACCCCCACAACCCCAACCCATGAAAACCCTTGAAGCCCTGGACAGCAGTCTGAGCTGGAAGGCTTGTCTTCTCCTCCCCTCACCGCAGGTGGAAGAAGTTTGAGATCCACGACATCGTCATCGAATGTGCCAAAGTGTCACTCGACCCCAAGGAGGCATCCTGTGAGGAGGGCTACTCCAGCATGCCCGAGCACTACTCCGCCCACCTGCAGCTCCGCCCCCTGGAGTGCGCTGCCAGCCCCTACACCGACTTCCACAGCAGCTACGGTCAGTGCCTAACCGTCCCCTTCTCTGATTGGCCGACAGGAGGTCATATGGTGATTCACATCGGTTCGGCCATTTCAGAAAGCTTCACCTGATTGATTTGGTCGATTGGTGCAGTGAAGGTGCTTGGGAAGTTTAAGAGCTTATTGACAGGCAGAAAGTGGAATCGAGTGATGAATGATTTATTCTCCTGCAAAGCCAAACTGTTCTTTCTGAGTTGCGGCTGACGGAAAGGTCTTCTCGGAAAACAGTGCTGTTGCAGAACCCTTCGGAACTGAGTAGATGAGGTTAATCATGTTTTTTTACAATCTCAATTCTGTGATGTTTTTTTTTTTCTGCTTCAGATCGATGTCGGACTGTCTGACCGCAGTCTGACCGCGGCACAAGGTCATGAGGGGCCGTGCTAATGAGATCTGTTCAGGGCCCATTAAAACCTTACTCAAAAACCGTACCACACATCCCTTTTCCCTCACGGCAGAAGAGCCCAGTCCTGGGCGCTGTGTGATGTCAGGGTGATGGGTTGCTATGGGGACCGTGCCTGGCCGAGAGGGGGAGATTATGGGGAGGTTATGGTGCTGGTGCTTGTGAGCGTGTCTGTAACGTGCAGTTGGGCTCCTCTTTTCTGGTCTTCTACAGGAAGCTCCTCCTCCACGCCGTTCTACACGCCACGCCAGCCGCTGCCCCTGCCCCCGCCCCCGCTCTCAGGGACACAGCCCCCCCACCGCAGCCCCCAGACCTCCCAGCGCCAGGTAAGCCCCCGCACCCCCGCGCCCTCCGCCCCGTCACGGGGAGTGCTGTCAATCACTGACTCATGAACCAATGGGAACGCTTTGATCTCCAAAGCAAAACATTATGACTGGTACAAATCGGTAAGGGGCTCATGAAGCCACGGTCTTACATCATCATCTTCCTTAGGGGTACATCAATCTCAGTTCTCATTTTTACTGAAAATGCATTGTCTGATAATGTGGATACAGATTTCACACTGTGTTGATGTGACAGTGAATCAGGTGTTTTTTGTTTTCTCTTGCCCCAGTGCTTTATTTGCTTTATGATTTAGGAGGGTAAGGTTCTGCGCAGTGTGTAGTCCCATGCGAGCGGTGGTGTCATACTGACGGATTCCCGTTGAGCTGCTTTCAGTGTCGCAGCCTGTGTTGGAGTATGCAGGTGGAGTCCCTTTAACGAAATCTTGGCACTCCTAAACTTGAGTTAACCTCACCAGCAAACACACACCGCAAAAACAACTGCGTGCCTCCATTCAGCCTGGCATTCGGCTAAAAAAAGACTGCTTAGCGTCCACAAAGGAAGGAGGAGGGGGAACCAACAAAAACGAGGTACACCGAGGTCCCCAATTCAGCGCCCCCCCTGCTCCCGCACCCCGCGCCTGGTAAACATGCTTCTGTTTGTTTACCCCTCCACTGGTGCTCTTCCGGAGGGTTGTTTATGCATGATGGAGTGGGGGGGGGGGGGGGGCTGCTTTATTAGTAAATCACCCAATCCTAACCCCCCCCCCCCCCCATGTGTGAGAGGCCTGAATAGGCTCCTTGTGTTGCACAGCCTGGGCTGCTGGAGGGGAGAGAGGAGGAGAGAGGAGGAGAGGAGCTGAGTCATCTCGGGTGGGCGTGCTGCCGCCGCTGCTGCCTCTGCCTGCAGAACAACACGCCACCCTGACGCGGGTTGCCTGGCGATGGGGCTGACGCGCTCGCTCACCCCCTTTGTCTCCCTCACTCCTCCCCCCCCCCCCCCCCCCCCTTTTCCCGTGGGGTCCCGTCGTCCTCCTCAGCCCCTGAGAGGTTTCCTGGGGTCACCCTCGGGACCGTCCCGGGGGGGTACGGTTGCACCCGCGTCCCAGTCATACGCTCTCCAGAGCCTGTTTATTTAGCTGAAACTTGTGACTCTTTTCCGTTTTTTCAAAGCTTTTAATTGTCTGTCAGAGGAAGTGAGTGGGAAAACAGTGGGAAACGGCAGGCGGGTTTTTATGTCCATCCGAGCGCAGAGAGGAGGAGGAGCACAGACAGGTCTACGGAAATGCTGCTACGGTGTATTACTACAGTATACTACCGCAGAAGCGTGACTACAGTATTAGTGTTGGTGAGATTGGGAGACCGCTGCAGTAGACTGGCCCTTCTCCTGCCTTTTCCCGGTCTGCAGGACACTTCTCCAAGCAACACTCTTACAGTTATGAAAAATGCAAACGTACGTTTTAATCGGTAGTTTATTGCAGTATTACATTTAATATGGAAAAGGTGGTCGTGTTTGTGTCAGGAATAAAGCTTCCCTTTGCTTACCAGTCAGATGTCCCCATTTGCAGGGGTCTCCAGAATGCATCGTCCGTGAATGACCTTCCTCAGGCCGAACGCTTCAGCACATATCCAGGCTGTGGTAGCTGCCCTGCGTGCGGGTGGCAGTCATGGAGAGGAGAGCCAGCTCAGCTCGGCTCTGTCCTGGGTGACCTCCGCCTGGCTCTCCTCAGGCCGCCGCCCCTCTCAGAGCCGGGAAGGGGAGCGGGTGAAACGGGGGGGGCGGTTGGTACGATCAGGCTGGCAGAGGGGCTGATGGGAAAGCAGGCCACTGTGCATATGCAGGAGCAGGACTGAATGGCCCCATGGCCCCTCTCTCTCTCTCTCTCTCTCTCTCTCTCTCTCTCTCTCTCGCTCTCTGTCTGTCTGTCTCTCCCTCTCTCCCTCTCTCCCTCTCTCTCTCTCTCTATCTCTCTGTCTCTGTCTCTCTCTCTCACGGTCGCTCTCTCTTTCTCCCTCTCTCTCTCTCTCTCTCTCTCTCTCTCTCACGGTCGCTCTCTCTTTCTCCCTCTCTCTCTCTCTCTCTCTCTCTCTCTCTCTCTCTGTCTCACTGTACGTCTGCTCCATCTTGCCCACAGGCCCTGACCTTTGACCTCAGCTCCTCCGGCGGGGGGAAGGATCCTGTCTGGAGCCCCTCCTTCGTCTGCGGCATGAACACGCCCCCCTCCTCGCGGGGCATCTCGCCCACCAACGCCCCCGAGCTATCCCAGAGTGCCTCTCACTTTCCCGGCCGCGTCCACAGCACACCCGGTGAGCCAGAGCCGTGGGTCGCCCCGCGCCCTGTGCCCCAAACCCCGCCTCGATCGGCCGAGTGCTGGTAGCACTACTTGCTTTTTTCCCCACAATATTCTCACTCACTGAGCCTGTGTGTGTGGTTATTACAGGAGCTTGTGGTGTGTGTGTGTGTGTGTGTGTGTGTGTGTGTGTGTGTGTGTGTGTGTGTGTGGGGTTACTGCAGGAGCTTAGTGGTGTGTGTGTGTGTGCGCGCATGTGGGGTTACTGCAGGAGCTTAGTGGTGTGTGTGTGTGAGAGACAGTGTGTGTGTGTGGGTACTGTAGGAGTGGAGCTTAACTTTATTTTCTGTGTTCCTTTGGCAGCGGGAGGGAAAGGGACGCCTTCCTCCAGCACCCCGGCGGCCTCGTCCCCCCACCCCACCCTCTCTGAAGAGTTTGTGCACATCTCCCTCCCCTCCAACACCGCCAGCCCCCCTCGCAAGGTACCAGCGTCACTGGGCGTGGCCGTGTGTGTTTCTCTGTGTGTGTAAGGGAGTTTTTACATGTCCCGTCGGTATTGTTTCTGTGTTTGTGTGTGTGTGTGTGTGTGTGTGTGTGTGTGTGTGTGTATGTTCATGTGCATGCATTTGTGTGTAATGTTGAGTGTGCTTGGTGGTTTATCAGCTTCTCAGTTTAGCAGCAGCACACTGATGCCAGGGTTTGCGTTGCAGGATGGCAGACCTGCAGAGTCCTCCAAGCCTTGCCTGGTGAGACAGGAGCCAATCAGAGAGCTAGAGAAAGGCAGCAGTGTGGAGGCCAACAACAGAGGTGAGCAGTGAAGCCAGTTACAGTGAAGCTCATTATAGAGAGATTCCCAGTAGCTGAGCGTGTTACAGAGAGATACTCCCAGCAGCTGAGTGTGTTACAGAGAGAGATACTCCCAGTAGCTGAGTGTGTTACAGAGACAGATACTCCCAGCAGCTGAGTGTGTTACAGAGACAGATACTCCCAGCAGCTGAGTGTGTTACAGAGACAGATACTCCCAGCAGCTGAGTGTGTTACAGAGACAGATACTCCCAGCAGCTGAGTGTGTTACAGAGACATACTCCCAGCAACTGAGTGTGTTACAGAGACAGATACTCCCAGCAACTGAGTGTGTTACAGAGACATACTCCCAGCAACTGAGTGTGTTACAGAGACAGATACTCCCAGCAACTGAGTGTGTTACAGAGACATACTCCCAGCAACTGAGTGTGTTACAGAGACAGATACTCCCAGCAACTGAGTGTGTTACAGAGACATACTCCCAGCAACTGAGTGTGTTACAGAGACAGATACTCCCAGCAACTGAGTGTGTTACAGAGACATACTCCCAGCAACTGAGTGTGTTACAGAGAGACTCCCAGCAACAGAGAACATTACAGTGGAAAACAAACCCAGGGAAAGTGTTTGATCAGACATGCAAAGCCTGAATATTTCATCGTTATGAAACGTCATCTGTTTGTTATGTATTTAGCCGATATGTCCAAACAAATGTTTTTCTGGGAATTTCTTTCTCTCACACTTCTTGAATTGTCCCAGGAAACTTTAAGTGTAATTTGGAGTAAAAATGTAAAATAATACTACTGGGATGAATTAGTGATGATTTTTGAAGTGAAATATCTCTGGGGAACTTTCATGCTCCAAATGTGACATCTGGTTCATTAATTAAGATGCTAGAATGACGTTGCTCGGGTGACGCATCAGTGCTGACCAATGGGGTGCTTTCCCCTCCCCTACTCTTACCTTACTCCTCCAATCAGGTATCATCTGTGAGAATGTGACCATGACCCTGACGGAGCTGTCGGTCTACATCAAAGAGCAGGAGCTGGAGCTGCAACAGAGGACAGAGACGGAGCGAGAGGGTGAGGGTGGGGGCGGGAGGGGGGCACAGGGGTGCTATGGGGACATCTGAAGGGGCCATGTGCCTGCTGAGATTGGTCATAGCAATAGACAAAAATATGTTCTCGCCTCACCAATATGCACCTTCTTTATTCTGAGGCGTTATAGTGCCGCCCCTCTGGTGGCGAGCAGTGGTAGTGCAGCTGTCTGACGGCCCCCCTCATCCCCGATTCCCCCAGACGCCCTCGCAGAGGAGCTGCGGAAGATCACCGAGGACAAGCTGGAGCCCTCCGTCCAGCGGGGGTTCGACTCGCCCTTCTACCGCACCACCGAGACCCTGACAGGCAACCAGGAGAAGCCGTCGCCCGCCCGAGACCCCCACAACGCGGCATCCACGCCCGACAAAGCGGAGGGGCTGCCGGGGGGGGTGTTCACCCCCATTGACTACCCGGCGACGGAGCGGTACCCCCGCAGCCCCACCGCGGCCGAGGAGGAGGGGGGCGCCGTGCTGGGCAAGTTCGGCCTCTTCTCCCCGAGCCCCTGCAAGGCCCCCGCGCTGCCCTACGACTGCCTGTTCGACCTGGCGCTGCCCAAGGCCGCCACCCTGTTCGTGGGCCGCAGGACCGCCGAGGCGGTGCGGAAGGTCAGGGAGGAGCTGCGATTGGTGGAGGACAGGGAGGCGGAGCTGGATGCGGAGCGGGAGGGGGCGGCGTCCATGTCCCCCCTGGAGGTGCTGGATCGCCTCATTCAGCAGGGGAGCGACCTGCACCACAAAGTGCTGAAGAGGTGAGGCACCACCGGAAAAGAACCACAGCCCGCTTAACGAGGAAAAGCCTCTCCACTGATACACCCATTCTGGCAGGGTATCCCACCAGAGGCACAGACGCCGCAGTGTTTTCAGCATCTGTAAACGTAACAGACTTTATTTTCACCAGTGAGGCGTTTAGCTGGATTTGTGAGCAGTGTGCATGTTTGTGCAAGGGGGATGACATGCTTTTCACACGCACTTCTCTGCGTTCAAACTGAGTGGTTTACGTGGTGATGATTAATATTAGCATTGTTATGGTTAGCGGTGGTAGTTATATGAGATGGGAGAGTTAGGTTGTTGGGTTTGGTTGTGAGAGTCCCGTTCGTGTCTGGGACTCCGGTTTGGGAAGGCTCGGTGCGTGGCAGTGGGACGGGGGCCAGGCCCGGCCGGGGCTGGGGGCCAGGGCTGTTCACAGGCATGCCTGTGTGGATTGCTCGCAGCTTTTTGGAACAACCGCAGGCATTGTGCGGGCCCCTCCCACGCCCGCCGCCGGCCCGGCCGTAAAAACAACGGAGGCGGCGGTGTTGGCGGTGTCAGCGCTCCGTCCGGGACAATCGCTTCCTTTGCTCCCTCCGTTTTCCCCCCTCCTTTTCCCACCGTGTTTTCCAGCCAGGCCGGAGTGCCGTGCGTGATTCGCTTTAGGGAGGTAATCGAATAAGACGGGGGGGTGTGGGGGTGTGGTGGGGGGGAGCACGCGGAGGGAGGTGTGTCAGCTGCTGGGACTCCTTTTCACCAGGCCCCGGACTGAACCATCTGGATGGCGGTGCGGGGGGGGGGGGGGGGGGGGGGGGCGTGCGTTTGGTCTGTCCCATTGTTGCACGTGTCTCCCAGACCTCAGCTGAACTTCCCATGTGTTTGCTCTCTTACAGATTACCTTTGCCAAGCAAGTCGGCTGACTGGACACACTTTGGAGGTAAACAGCAGGGCTTTAAAGCGCAGCTACTGACAGGGAGAAAGGGCCTCGTGAATGTTCTGCATACATATACTGGACACTTGCGTGTAACATATGTATTTTAGGAATCATTCGCTGGTGCTGTCTGGAATCATATGCCACTGCAGCCAAAGCATGGAATTCAGAGTTGTCTTTCTTAAATTGCATAGAAAAGATGCAGATTTTTGAAGTGAGTTTTGTACATAATTAGTTATACTGGTAACACGTGTGTGTATACCATACAGAGAATAACATGAATCGCTACTTTTTCATATTTTTTATTTTGACTGTCTTGATGAAGAGCAGAAAATTCCCACTGGAGAAATACAGTGGCAGTTGGTCAGTATAGTTTATGGGGTCAGCTGAGAATTATTTATTTAGCTCGTTTAGCCTGTTAATTTATGCATTGTGATTTGTGTGTGTGTGCATATGTAAATTGTTTGTGTATATGTATGTTACGTGAATAGAGACACACTTATTGAGTATCAATCTGTATTTATTCTAGTAGATAAATTTGTTATAATCCTGAACATGGAGTTTGATCTCCAGAGCTCTGCTTTTCTGTTAAGCATTTGGAATTTGAATGAGAATCTTCCAAAACGCAGGAGAAATTTAGGAAGCTGCTGAAATCCATTTTAATCGGGTGAATTTTCCCCCCGGTGGAGTAAGCTTTCTTTAACAATATCCAGCAGCATACAAAGGATAAAAAGATTTGCATGTCCAGGCTGCCGAGTTGCAGCTCTGGATAAGTTCAAAACGAACTGAATAGAATTACGCAAGTTATGTAAGTTATACAAGTGCATGTATTCCTGATGGTGTGAAATGGACTCCCTG
>NC_050587.1:37955000-38022500 GCF_013368585.1 Megalops cyprinoides | reverse complement strand
CTCTCTCTCTTTTTCTTTCCCGCGGTTCCAGTTGACCAGCAGTGAGACCGCCCAGCAGCAGATGGCGTTTCTCAGCAAGCAGCTGCTGCTCCTGGGGGAGGTCAACACGCTGTGTGTGGAGGAGCTGCAGCACTCCGGAGCTGACTCCAACAAGGTGGGGGGGGGGGGGGGGGGACCCTGAGACAGCACTGACCCACAGGAGGGGGGGGGAAAGACCCTGAGACAGCACTGACCCACAGGAGGGGGGGGGGGAGACCCTGAGACAGCACTGACCCACAGGAGGGGGGGGAAGAGACCCTGAGACAGCACTGACCCATAGGAGGGGGGGGGAGAGACCCTGAGACAGCACTGACCCACAGGAGGGGGGGGGAGAGACCCTGAGACAGCACTGACCCACAGGAGGGGGGGGGAGACCCTGAAGCAGCACTGACCCACAGGAGGGGGGGGGAGAGACCCTGAGACAGCACTGACCCACAGGAAGGGGGGGGAGAGACCCTGAGACAGCACTGACCCACAGGAGGGGGGGGGGGGGAGACCCTGAAGCAGCACTGACCCACAGGAGGGGGGGTGGCGGGGAGGGGGGGGCCCTGTGACAGCACTGACCCAGTGTGTGTGTGTGTGTGTGTGGGTGTGTGTGTGGGTGTGTGTGAGAGAGAGAGAGAGAGAGAATGTGTGCATGTGTATGCGCATGTATGCGTGTGTGCGTATGTGTCTGTTCATGCGTGTGTGTGCATTTGTGATGTGATCGGTAGGGGCAGCCTGTAATGAGGTTCTTTAAAAAGGAAATGCTGTGTACTCTGTTACTTGAACTGTTGAACCTCAGCTTTGGAATGCCACCGTTGTGCTAAACGAAATCACTCGGTTTGGATTATGTCAGTGAAGCATTATTCTCCGATGTGTTGCATCACAGCCTCGGTCTCTCTCCCTCTGGCTTTCACTGACCCTCTCTTTCTCTCATCCTCCCTTTTCTTTCCCCTCCCTCCCTCTCTCACCCCTCTCCCCCTTTTCCCCTTCTATTTTTTGCTCCTCCTCTCTCTCCTCTCTGTATTTCCCACTTTCTTCTTTCTCCCTCTCCTTTTCCTCCCCACTCCCCCCCCACCCCCTCCCTTCTCTTCCTCCACACTCCCTCCTCTTTTTCCTTTCACTTTCCCCCTCTTCACTGTCTTCTTTTTCCCCTCTCTCCCTCCCCATTCCCCATCCCGCCTCCATTTTCCTCCTTTTTCTCCTCCCCCGTCGTGTCTCCATATTTCCTGCCCCCCCCCCGTGAGCAGAAGGTGCAGATGCTGCACATGTCTGCGGGGAAGGACCTGGAGAGGATGCGGCAGAGCCTGGTGCAGCAGGGCCAGCGGCTGGAGGCGGCGCAGCAGCGAGTGGCCGAGCTGGAGACCCAGCTCACCAAGAAGGAGCACCTGATCGTGGAGCAGAAGCTCTTCCTGGAGGACGTCAAGGGCCAGGCCAGGTAGGGCCCGCTGTGGCTTCCACAGGGAATAACACTCAGCCAGCATGTACCCCCTGCACCACGGTGCTCACAACGCTGCTTTAGTTAAAGAAACACACTGCACGTTTAGTGTGTGTGTCTGTCTGTCTGTCTGTCTGTCTGTCTGTCTGTGCAGGCCTGCGTGTGTGCATATGTGCAGGTGTGTGTGTGTGTGTGTGTGGGTGTACAGGTATATCTGTCTGTGTGTGTGTGTGTGTGTGTGTGTGTGTAGGCCTGTGTATGTGCGTGCGTGTGCATGTGTGTGGGTGTACAGGTATATCTGTGTGTATGGATGTGTGTGTGTGTGTGTGTGCGTGTGTATGCAGGTGTGTACATGCCTGTTTCATCTCCCCTCTCCAGGGCGGAGCTGCAGGCCTCGGAGGGCAGGTACCAGGCGCAGAGGCAGGTGACGCAGGCACTGCAGACTGAGCTGCTCCAGCTGTACAGCCGACTGGAGACCAAGTGTCCTGCTGCTGGGGTCTCCGTGCCACCAGGGGGCGCCACTGAGCCCTGCGGGCCCCCGGACACCAGGTGAGGAGATGCCCACTCCCTCTCTCTGCTCTATATATATATATATATATATATATATATAAAAATATAAAGCCATCCTGATTGTGGTTGCACACTTTCGTTCTGCTATATTCTTGTTTGCTTATGGCTCTCATACAGTGAATTGTTGCAGCCTTTGAGTGGGTGTGAATGAAAAGGACGTGTTATAGGCGTAGAGCACAGCAGTGGAAATGCTCCTGTTTCTTGCATAAACACAGATCTGTACATCTTGCACATAGCTCTGTACAGCCTCACTAACTCTATCTGGAGGACATTTAAGATCAAGTTAGAAATGCCAGAAATTAATAACAAATTGCCTCGGCAAATGGCTTGTACATTGGGCCTAGTTCCAAAAGTCATTGCTGACTGATAATTGTAAGTCTACATTCACACAGGCACAGTATATTTTGATTGTGCCTGTGTGTCCCAGAATTTATTTCCTTACTGTCATTGCATCTTCACTGTAGCACAGTTTCATAGGTATGAATATTGCAGCAATAAAAAAAATCCTCAAAAGTCTTCATTGAAAAACATCGCAGAAAAGAGCAGGAAAATGTAAATCTGTTGTAAATGGGAACCGAGCTGAGTGGCTGTATTTGCCCTCCAGGCCAGAAGGTGGCAGCAGCTCAGCACTGGACGGGCAGGTGACGGCAGGCGTCCAGGATGGAGTGGTGGACGGAGGTCTGTCCGACTCTCAGACGAGCAACAGTAGCACTTTATCGCCCGGGAAACCGCAGGCCCCCCCGATGTCAAACTCCATCAACGGCAGCCGGGAGCTCCCCCCTCCCCTGCTGGAGCCCCCCGTGCCCCGCCACGCCTCCTCGCCCGCGGGGGCCCCGGGGCCCGCCGACGTCCCGCTCACCGTGGGCTCCTACCCCAGCGCCAAGAGCTTCCTGGGCATGCAGGCCCGCGAGCTGTTCCGCAACAAGAGCGAGAGCCAGTGTGAGGAGGACGCGCCCCGGCTGGCCGGCCTCTCCCAGGGCCTGAAGACCGAGCTGTGCGTGGAGCCGGCCGCCAACGCCGGCCCCGCCCCCGCCAGGGGCCCCGCCCGCGCCACGCCCGCCAAGGAGGCCCAGCCCGACGCGCAGCAGAGGGCCAACAACCGGCACGCGGCCGGCGGAGCGGGCGGGGCCGGGACGGGCGGCAGCGGCGGCGTGGGCCATGTGCAGCAGCGGCAGCAACAACTACGCATCATGGACTACAATGAAACGCATCAGGAGCACAGTTAAACAGAGACACAGAGCCAGAGAGACAGGGCTGCAGTGAGGGCGGGAAGAGAGGAGGAGGAGGAGGAAGACCAGACTTTTTCAGTTCAGTGTTATTATTCCCATTCCTTGATTGGACAACAGGATTTGAGCCTCCGTTCATTTACCCCGGGCAAATCTAGAGAAAAGTAAAGGAGAAAGAACTGCCTCCCCTCCCCCAACCATTTTCCTCTGGTTAGTTTGTTTCTTTTGTTTTTTTCAGACTGCCCCCTAGAGGCTGGGTGTGGTCCAACGGGGCAGCAGTTGCACAGAATCACCAGCAGGGGAGGTAACGAGCGGTTTTTTCACAACACAGAAGACCAGGAGTTTCGCTACTGTTTTTCAGAGAGAGATGCTTTCGCGCATGGTAATGCTAACATTTAATTTGCTCTGTTAAAATTCTGCTGTTCTCAGAATGGGACAAAGAAATACCAAACAGAAAGGCCAAAACCCATGGCATTAGTTGCAAGATTATAAAACACTAAGTTTAGAACTCCATTACTGTTTCGTTCTGGTTTCCAGTGGTATGAGAGGCTGACAGTGTGTTGTTAGGGGGGAAACATCTTACTGGTCTTAGGCACCAGGTGGCACTGTGTCCCAGCCGTTTCGGACCGGTCAGCGGTCCCAGCATGCAGTGCGTGACAAACCAGGAAGTGGGGGCAGTGACTGAGATCATGCATATCCTCACAGCAAAGCTCCAGGAAACAGAGGTGCTCTTTTATATGGCGAGATCATTTTTAAAGTATTTATTATTTTTGCAGTTTTGGAGTTTAGACCAACCGGAGGAGAATGCCTACCGTGTGCGAACGTAACAGCAATGTTTCTTATCATTTTTATTGAGGGTCACTGTAGCTTAACTCCATCCTCTCGATGGCCAGGCCAGGGATATGCAGTGGTGGTCCTTGTAGTTTTTTGCAGTTTCGAACTACAATACCCAGAGGGCTGATGTTAACATATCCTTGCCTTCTGCATATAGCCCCACTAAATGGCCGTGAAAGCTGAAGGTTTTTCATTTCGTTAATTCCACCTCAGCCCTTTGATAAGACATTCTGAAGAAGGTGCATGGATACCTCTGTGCCAGCTAAAATCAGGTCTTTTCTTTGATTATGTGATAATCTGTCACGGAGCACAGAGGGGACTGTGAGATTTGCACTGGAGGTGCTGAATTCCTCACCCTTTGAAAAAGATTATGTCCATATTCAATTTCAGTAACTCGTGACTAATTTCAGGCTTGATGTTAGTCTTACTACGGCTCTGAGGGGAAACAGCAGGCAGGAAGAGCAGGCACAGTGCAGGTCTCAGTCCACACATGGACATAAGCCTCTACAGCAAGTGGCAATCACTCTCTCCCAGACACACACACACACACACACACACACACACTCACATTTACACGTACTCTTTCTCACACACACTCACACACAGACATATACACACACAGATGTACACACTGGTACACACATACACACACACATATACATACACATACATACACACTCACTCACACACACATATACACACATATACATACACACTCACTCACACACACCCACAAAGTATTCAGTTCCTGTACCTCTACCCCTTTGATCTGGAAAGCCCATACGCTACCTTTGGAGTCTGCCCGTTTCAGAGCTTTGCACAAACCTATCAGGGAAGTTGATTTGTTGCCAAAAAAGAAAAAACTTTGAGGGTGAAAAAGTTGTGTCCACAGTCACCTCCTCTCATATAAATATTGGTCAAGTCCCCCACTGAACTCCAGGAACACGCAGGTGCGGCACCGAAGTCGGAACGGCAAACCATTTATTTCTCTTTCTTTTCTGTTTCAACAGAACGTTTTATTAGTTAAGGTATTCATATTTGATAGATTTGGTAAAAAAAAAAAGTTCATAGTTGCTGGACTGAAAGATTTTTTTTTCTTCAAATGAAACAAATCCTGTTGTCCGCTGAAAGTCTCTGCTGTTATTCCGTCTGCCTTGCTATCATAAAGCATGTACAACAATCCCACTTTAAACGCCAATAATAGGAACTACGAAGAGCCGAGATACTCTACTCTATGGTACAATCAGAGCAAACTGAATGGGAAGATTTGAAGGGGAGACTCCTTCTTTGGAGCAGGAAGTTCTGACAACGGACAGTCGAAAAAAAAGGAAGTTCTTAAAAGCGGTTGCTTGTGTTTAACTGTGAACGATAAAAAAAAAAAATAAAAATCATGTTCAATGTTTTGCACTACAGAGCCGTGAGTTCCTTTGCCATCTTTTCTCAGCCTGCGTCTCTTTTATTTGCACTGTGGCCTCAGGAAGAGGTTATTGACGCTGCCCCGCAAGACCTTAGTGTGAATCTGTAAAGTATGAAGACAATAATGTTTTTTACAGGTTTTGCTATACCAGCGTGTCAAAGCTGGTGACGCACCGGCGTCTTATGTAGGCTAGCACATGTCCGCTTTGTTAAAAGCTCGGAGTGGTCTTTAGCTACGGCCATGTCCCACCCCCTCACCGAGCTTTGTTTTGAGGAGATCTTGTGGGCTAGTTTGTCATGACGGAGGTACCTGTGGGAGAAAATGCCAGTTCTCGGCATGAGAAACAGCTGTAAGGGTCCGGCTGCGTCGTGTCGAATGGTCTGCGCTGGGTGCTTAGTGGAAAAAACATGGACTCCTGACGCAGCTGAAGTTTACCGAACCCCAGTGCGGACGCACCTTCGGTTTGACCCTGAACGACATAAAGCGAACGATCTCACCTGCTGGCCCTCTGACCAGGTGTCCATGGGAAGTTGCAAACCAGTCCCCCCCATGTCCTCCTTGTCACACAGGTAACTGTGGCCTAGGACCAGTGTGTTGCATACTGTGAAGTGCTACTAGAAGTTTACTTCACGGCCTCTTAAAATTTTTTTAAACTGGTCGTGATGGCAATGCAAACTGTTGCGAGCTGCCTAATTTGGTAGGGAGGCAAAGTAATGGTAACAATAACGCTAACGCTCCGACAGGTAACTATCCGTGTCTCCTTCCAAATAACAACCCAACCAGCTACATTCCATTGGTTAAAAAAAAAAAAAAACTTGACAGTTGACCAAATATCCGACTGTGAAGGGAAACTCGATGGATCAAATCTGGATGAGGGCAGACAGCTGACGGGAGTTCTCAGGGCTCCGTGGGTGTGACAGACGAGCGCCTGCGAAGCAGATGCGAGGGACACGCAGATGACACGTGGACGGACAGAACACAGACACAGAAATAGCATTAGTCAAGCCGGGGAGAGA
The DNA here is from genome assembly GCF_013368585.1 of Megalops cyprinoides. Lineage (NCBI taxonomy): Eukaryota > Metazoa > Chordata > Actinopteri > Elopiformes > Megalopidae > Megalops > Megalops cyprinoides. The sequence goes on along the minus strand of NC_050587.1, from coordinate 38,015,978 downwards.
CAGCCGCAGAACTCGGGAGAGACACAGAGAGGCGTCGTGCCAGCAGAAAGGAAGGCACAGGACCGGAAAGAGTCACCAGGTGCTTCTGTCAACGTCATCGCGCGGGTCTGCTCCAAGGTCAGAACAAAGACGACCTACATTACAGGTCCATTTCGCTTAGCTGTTAAACGTTTGGAGCTGTTCATACCACAGTTTCCTTAACTTGAACAAACAAACGATAAAAGTGTAGCCTATTTTACCGCTCACTGACGCACGTTGGCGTTTGCAGGACTGAAAAACGTCAGTGTTGAAACTCCACTCGGTGAGTATAAGTTGTAGCGCGAATTGTACACTAGAGGGCACTGTTGTTCTAAATACGCTCAATTGCTAATGGCGTTTAATTCAACAGGTAAGGATGTCTAACTGCCGACGCCGCACTGCACCTATTACACCAGGCCATGATGTGGATGAGAGGGAGAGACTAGCATTAGCAGATATTAGCACATGTTATCCAGAGGTACTTAACGAGGAGCACGTATTTGCTGCCATCTTATTCTCAGATATGAGGAAAAGCACCGGTCAGGGAGTGCGGCTTTGCGAGAAGCGTTTCCGGATAGAGACACGAAACAGTGTCAATACATAATACATAACACTATCGGTTGGTTATGTTTCACAATTATTTCAGCGCAGCAGCATGAATAATATACAAGCTCAGCGAGGCAGTCACTTGTATATCCGTCATTGCTGTAACGCAGTGGATGTTGAGAATGTATTTGTTAAGCAGACGCATTTAATTTTTGTACAAAATACAGACTTTTCCAGCCATACAGCTTGATATTTACGGAACAGATTCAGGTTAACTGCCCTTCACAAGGGGACGACAGCAGAACCCCCAAACTGGATTTAAATGTCAACGTCCTGGCCGCAAGCTCGGTTACCCAACTGCAACTCCGTGCCGCGCGCCTCGGGTTGCCCTGACTCAAATCTTAAATCTTACCACATAAATAGAACACAACGCGTTGCGTGTGTTTTGAGCGTCCAAAAACACAGCTGGCCTTCGCAGTGACCCCCCATGTAATGCGCGGGCATCGAGGAGCGCAGTACGCCGGAGCGCCCGGTGTTCGTATCCTGCCGGATTTCGAAACAAGCCGACGGTACGGTGAAGCGAGCCAACACGTGACACCAGCCGGGCATTTGTCCGAAACAATTCCCCGGGTCACGCTGCAGCTTCCCCGAGCTGTTGGGAAAGGGACCGTTGTGACTGTAATTGAGCAAACATGATTAGTTTATCAAACGTGCGCGCGCTGTGTGCGCTTCATGGCCGATCCTCCAGCCTATGATTAATTCACCAGCATTCCGAGGGGTCGGAGAATTGATGCAGGATAATTGGGTGCGCTGGGAATCGGTGGCAATTTGTGATTTTGGAGTGTACTCGAGAAATTAGATGTCAGTGCAAATGTGAAATCGCTCCTCGGTTTTTGTCAAAGACATTATGAAATTTTAAGTATAAGACTAAGAATTCTCAGCAAAGGAATTCTCTCCTCTTTGCCGGCTTGAAACGCAGTTTTGTGAAATTGCCAGAACATGGAGAAGAGTTGCGCTAGAGAAACTGAGAGCCTGTGGAAAGTCGTGACAGGGGTTTTGGCTGTTTAAGGAGCAGACTGCCATTCAGGAACCAAAGAAACAATGGAAGGCAAGGTGTTCTGTGGATCCGCGTGTGGGTGCGCGGCGTGCCCGTCGTACAGCGGGCGTTCGTGCTGGAGCGCGTATATTTATATCTGAGGGTGACAGTGGAGTTTTAGATCATGTCTCCAGTCGATAGCAGTAACTGATCACTGGTGAACAGATGGATGGTATAACAGTAGATACGTTTCGTGCAGACTGTGTATTTACGTACATCCGTGTGAGAAAGTTCACTGATAGCATTAACTCACAAGAAACTGTCACTCTGATTATCTGATTACCTACTGCTCAGTGGTTCTGGGTAACACAGCGATAAAACTCAAAATAGGACTGAAAAGCCGCGACACACCCGAATATTTCAAGCGTGAGATATCTGACGTACGGCACTGACAGTCACTTGAACTGGTTGTTGTCCGCCACACAATCTTTTAGCCGCACCTTAAATGATTTTCTGAGACGTCGACATACAATTTTCAAAACGGCATGTTTACAATTATAAATGGAGAACTTAGATGTTGTGTGACCGGTGAGTTACCCAACAATTTTTTATCATTAATATTTTTTTGGAAATGAAAGCATTGTGCATTATGATAATCTAGGGCTGTGGTTTGCTGTTATTGAGTTTGGCCCGAATACAGCATGCGAGAAGGCAGCTGTCCCATCACATTAGCTTAGAAGGTATTCCAGAAGGAGCTTCCTGTTCAAGGTTTCATTCGCTCAGAATCGCTCTAGTTTACTGTCAGAAAGAGCCTGGTTACATTTAAATGCTTGTGCTTATTCCACGTGGACATATGCTGGAAAGAAAAATCAAAACAAGAAATATTTGGTAAGCATACTTCATCCTGACACTCTGGAAAATGACTTAATTTGTCCTCATTAAAAGCTTAAAAGTCCATGAATAAATAATTATTAAGAGGATTTCTTGTGCTTGGCTGTATGTAAAATATTCTAAAATAGACTGAGTAAATATTCCCAATAAAGCCTGTTTATACATTTGCCCTCCCCCAATATCAAATCTAGACAGTTCACACGCACTTGAAAATCAGACTGCACATTGGCTGATGGAGGGGGAAGAAAGGCTTGTTTAGTTGGACCTCTGAGAGCAAAGTTAATGTAATTAAAGGAGGGTGGTGATGCTTCCTGTTCTTTTGAATCTGTTAGCGAGCAGACCCGAAACTTAAAAAAAAAGAGAGAATAAAAGGAGGCGAGAGAGGAGAGAGAGGGAGAGGAGAGAAGAGAGAGCATGCAGAACCCAATCCCAGCGGTTTAATTATTTTAATTATCATCTTCTTTAAGATTTCCTAAAAAAGGGTCCATTAAAGGATGCCCATTTGGGTTAATCTGATTAAAAAGTGAGATGCGCAGAAAGATAAAAGGCTGCTGATGTCAGAGTTAATCAGGAGCGTTAAAGCTGTTTGTGAACTGGGACACGAGTGGAAGTGCAAGCCGCCGTTTTTCTCTTCTTCTTCTTTCCTCCTTTTCCTCTCACTTCACGTTCCTCTTTCTGATCCTTTTCAAACGACGACACCCTCCTCTTTCTTCCCGTCTTTCTGAATTCCGACTGCCAGGTGACAGAGACAGGCCCTGTGATGCAGGTGTGACGAACACAGGGGGGACCGGTGATGTTTCTTTAAAAACCTAAAAGCAAAGTGTCATTTCCCCTCAAAATGCACACAGCTGATGAATTTTGTTCTTGCTGTTTTTTTTTCTTTTTGGTAAACATCGCTTTTCAGTTGATGCTAGGCCTGTTTCTTCCTTCATGCTCTGGTGAGTGTTAGTGTGATGTGAGATCAGTGCTTTAGGATATGTTTCCTTCACTGAAACCAGATCAGTCGTGAAACCTTGACATATTTACGAGACAGGAACACGCATTTTAAGTTGTGCAGGTGTTGCCTTACAGTGTACTGATTAAATGAATGAATCAGGTGCAGGACCTCAGAGGAGAAATGTGTGTGTGTGTGTATAAATCCATATATCTGTGTGTGTGTGTGGGTGTGTGTGTGTGTGTGCGTGTGCGTGCGTGTGTGTGTCTGTGAGCGCGCATGCATTTGTGTGTGCATTTATCAGTGTGCCTCCTGTGTGTGCATGCATGCATGTGTGTGTGTGGTTAACGGTACATGCATTATGTACCATTAAACAAACACGCACACATTATGAACCATTAAACAAACACACATTCTCACTCTACTCATGCATGTATCTGTCTGCACCTGTTTGTACAACCATGCATCTGCATGCATATAAATGCATGTGTGTGTGAGTGTGCATATGTGTTTGTGTGCGTATGTGTGTGTGTGTACGTCAGTGTGTACGTGTCAGTATGTGTGTGTACGTGTCAGTGTGTTAGTGTGTGTGTGTGTGTATGTCTGTGTCTGTGTGTGTGTGTGTGTGTGTATGTCTGTGTGTGTGTGTGTGTGTGTGTGTGTGTGTGTGTGAGTGTGAGTGAGTGTGTGTGTGTGTGTGTGTGTGTGTGAGTGTGTGTGTGTGTGTATGTCTGTGTCTGTGTCTGTGTGCGTGTGCGTGTGCGTGTGCGTGTCTGTGTGTGTGAGTGTGTGCGTGTGCGTGTCTGTGTGTGTGAGTGTGTGTGTGTGTGTATGTCTGTGTCTGTGTCTGTGTGCGTGTGCGTGTGCGTGTGCGTGTCTGTGTGCGTGTGCGTGTGCGTGTGCGTGTCTGTGTGTGTGAGTGTGTGTGTGTGTGTGTGTGTGTGTGTGTGTGTGAGTGTGTGTGTGTGTGTGTATGTCTGTGTGTGAGTGTGTGTGTGTGTGTGTATGTCTGTGTGTGTGTGAGTGTGTGTATGTGTGTGTGTGTGTGTGTGTGTGTGTGTGTGTGTGTGTGTGTGTGTGTGTGTGTGTGAGTGTGTGTGTGTGTGTGTGTGTGTGTGTATATTCGTGCAGTGCCACTCCTTCCAGGGCCACCAGCTCTTCCCTGAAGGTGACACTTCAAAGCGGGTCTGCAGACACCAGCAGGCCCCGGAGCCAGCATGGAGCCCCCGCGCTCCCGCCCTGGCCCGCCTCACCCCATGCTGGGCCAGGTCAGCGCCAAGATCCGCGCGGCGCCCACCCCACGGGAGTCCCTGTCAAAACACGCCCCTCATCCGCCATGAATAAAATAGCATTTACATCCCCGCATAAACAGAGGGAGGCAGCCTCTGGCTCCACAGCCTTTTTCTGTGCAGTCACTTCAGCTGTGTCTATAAAGAAGGGGAGGAGGGGGAGGAGTGATAGCTTTTTTTTGGGGGGAGGGGGGTGTCGCTTGGATTGAGAAGCTGAACATTGAGGCTCGCATATCGCGGTTTCTCTGCACTTTATTTGCTCCGTTCTGCATGTCATTCCGGAAGGATCCCCGCCAGGTTTCTGATCCAGTTCATCTCGCAGCACCTGTGGGTGATGAACAGCAGCTTCCTAGGCTTCTTTCCTACCCTCACAAGCCTCCCAGCGGTTTCGGCCCTCCATGTCAGACCCGGCATGTGTGGCCTGAAGATACGGGTGATTAGAGGAAGAGGAGAAACGCACACACACTCACACACGCACACACACCTTGGCATCGACTCGGCCGGCTGTAATCACGCCTCAAATCAAGGGAGAGTATTTTGTGAACACCGTGATCGATATCTGTCCTGCCTGGCTGCCCGCATCAGCCTAAAAAAAGCCGCAGAGTGGGATGGGGGCCGCAGGGGTCTGGCGAGCCTGTTTGATGTTTGTGCCGCCTGCGTCAGTGTTTGCCGCGTGCGCTTCACCTTTGCCGGGCCGGAAGCAGCCCCTCGCCCCCCTCGCACCCCCCGGTATCGAGCGGCTCATCACCGAGGCAGAGAGGGAGAAAAACTGCCCTCGAGTGTGGAGCCACTGGGGCTGACATCACCTGCTCAGAGTTAGGACAGGAGCATGATTGGCTCCTTCAGAAAGGAACCTTGGTCTTTAGCTCTGCTAGCCAATCGTGTTCCTTAGAAGAGTTGTACTGTGTGGTTGCCAGGTGCCACTTTGGACCAAAATTCTCTCACTCATTCTCTCATTCATTCTGTCTGAAATCATAATTAAACTTCTGCAGCTGTAGCGGTCAGTCTGAGTTTGGGTGGTGGGGGGGCAGTACTGCGTCACCCTGCTGTGGGGGTGTCCCAGGACAGCAGTGACTAAGCTTGTGGGGATTATTTGAGGTGTCTAAGTCCTGAGCCCACAGCCCACAGAAACCGCTCGAATCAACAGCAGCAGGCCCGCGCAGATTAGGGCGATCCCCGGGGTTCGAGCACTGTGGCCAGTCGGAGCGGTCCCAGATTGTCCAGTGAGCCCCGGCGCTTACGCTAAGTCCCGCGCCACCGCGGACACGCCCGGGAGGGGATGGGCTCAGTGCCCTGTGTGGCAGTTATTCGGGCGTGAGCAGGAACAAGATGTACCAGCCTTCACGCCACCCAGCACCCAGCCTCTGAATTATACCTCACTGAACCGATCAAATTTACAGAGAAACTGGGCGAGATCTCAGGTTCGGCGCACCCGATTTGTGTGGAAGCCCATAAAGGCACCGTGTGGCAGAAACATAGTATTGTATGCACAGATCAGATAGCACTGCACCTCTGTTTAAGCTTTAATGTCCAGCAGCATGACCTCAGTTGCTTACATTGTTTGTTGATTCTCCTTACAGTACCTCTGTGTGTGTGTGTGTGTGCGTGCGTGTGTTTCTGTGTGTGTGTGTGTGCGTGTGTGTGTGCGTGTGTGTGTGTGTGTGTGTGTGTGTGCACGGCCACAGTAATGAGAGACACACATATATATTTTTTAAAATGAGCCAAGAACTCTGATCCTGTTTAAGGTTTAAGGAGGGGGAGCGTTAGCACCCCTGCGGGAGGCGTCGGGGGCGCAGTTCGGCACGGGGCGGCACGCGGAGGGGCCTGGCGTGACGGGAGCGAGGCCCGGGGTGATTGATTGGTTGCGTGCCGCGCGCGTCGGGAGGGAAGCGGGGGGCTATAGATTTATTAGCAGGCGAGGCGGTGGAGAGAGGAAGAGAGCGTGCATATGTTAATCCGCCGGCTGAACGATGATCAAAGCCCGGAACAAGCCAGGCCCCGCTGCTTGCCTTGGGGCAAACAGCCCTCTCCGGCAGCCGGCGGAACGTGCGAGAGGAGTAAACAGATAGTTATAAAAATCAATACGGCGTGCTGGGGCTGTGTGAGTGCGAACCTCTGCCTGGCCCGGGGGGGAGAGGCAGAGGCGCAGTGCTCTTTTCGGGGGATAGAGGAGGACGTTGGGGCGTTTAACTCTTTTAAGCTGAGGCATTTCGGCCTGGCTCAGGCCTCCTCTGGTCGCGCAGTCTCTGACCGTTTCTGCAGCCAAAGGCCCCAGTCTTCTGCAGATCCGCCGGATGCAGGGGGATTAGGCCGGGACCGCTGTTAGGGTAGTTTGGGAGGTTTCGCAACAAGGTCGGGTGGTTTTTTGATGTTTGAAAAATTGTGAAATCCAGAGCTGCAAATTAATCCCTGTGGTAAAAAAAAAAGTGGGCACCTGTGGTCGCGGCTCGTACAAGCGTAGAAGAAGAATTATTGTAGCTTGTAAGCATCTGGCACTACAGGCTCTGTGCCATTAAGTCAGTGCGTCTGTGTGAGTTCAGCATGAATTCACAGAGGTTCAAACATTGATCGTCACAAACCGGAATAACCCGGGGCTTAAGTGCACTGAAATAGCAATTCCACAAGAGAGACTGGAGTGAGACCTGAAGGCTGATACTGTCTCACTGACTCTGCATCGGATAGTGGAAGGTTTCAATAATAATTAAAAAAAAAAATGTATATGGTTTTGTGGCATTCCCTGTGCAACAGCAGTTCCTGTCCCTCCAGTATAAGATATATATCAGGTACGATGAACCTCTGTGAATAGCATATTTTCTGTGTTTGTAGGATTATTGATTGCACCTTAACATTAGCTGCTATGGAGTGTGTGCCTGTATCCTGTACTGCTACTCACTGTGTTCACCTATCTGTGTGTGTGTGTGTGTGTGTGTGTGTGTGTGTCTGCCTCTGAATGTGACCCATTTTCTTGCAGTCAGACCTCTAGCTTTAGCTTTCTGTCCAGTAGCTATAACTTGCATACATGCAGCCTATGGACACCTACCAAAGGCCACAATGAGCTAAGTGTCATGGGAAGTGTAGTTGACCAAACGTAGGTCGCTTTTTAGTGTAGTTTGAAAGTAGTCGTCTTAAAGTTACTACGTAGGCTATTACATTATATGTATCTTTAATGAATAAATGAGAATACAGACAGGATTTACTGAAGGCGTTTTTGGACGCTGTATGCGCGTGGTTCGCAGGCCCTTTGATAGCTACTTATGTAGCTCTGTGAGACGTTTAAATATTGCTCCTGCGGCGTTGGTGAAAGTAGTTGTGCAGCAGTAATTGATTTTGATTTTTCAAAATACGTTGTGGCTAGAGGCAGCGTGGGAATTGACGCAACGCCGCGCTTATTTCATTCCTGAAAGGCATTGATAAGCGCGAATTAGCGCGAATCGTTTCCGAACGAGGTCAAGTGAAGAAGCTTCCGACTCGCTTCTGTCGGTGTGATCAGCGCGCTGCGGCGCGGCGCGGCGCTTGATGCTCGCTTCCGCAGCGCGGTCTGCACGCCGCCTGCAATTACAGCGACTGTGAGACTCGCGTGAAGTGCGCCCGGGGACTGCGATACCCTTTGAAATAAACTGGTTCGGATTTCAAAACAAAAACGATTTCTGTTATGAGACACGCGCGTGGCATGTGTTTTTGTGTAATTTATCGCCTTCTCGCGCGTTCTAAAAGAGACACCACGCGCATGAGTAAACACAGGAGGAGCGCGCCAGTGCACCCCCCCCCCCCCCCCAAACTGGGTTCCCCTTGTGAAGAAACACGACGGCGCTTTGATGGCTCTCCATCTACCATTGATCACAACTGAGCCACACTGGTTCAAACTCTAGACCCCCAACCTCAGGCCTGCGCCACTAACGGTGATCACGTCACCCAACAAGAGGTCCAGCCGTCGGTGACGCACCGGATTCATTATAGTACATTGGCAGCTGTCTTCCATCTGAAGTGACAGCGTCCCTGTGGAAGCGAGAGCCCAAATGTAGCTGTCATTAAAACTGCAAACATCTCTTTTTTGTATTATAAATTCCGCAAATTGCTTTTCTTGGGCTGAATAATTGAAGCGACTAAACTTTTATTCCCCCCATGGCATCCTTTAACTTTGACTTTTTAAGATGACTGGTTCATGATTATTATTTTTCTTTTAATCTGGTAATGGATGTTTATCCCTTCAGGCGAATGTCTGGTGGTATTTATCGATTTATTTATTTATTTCCTGTTAATCTGCATAAATGCGGGGGAATTCAGCCAGGAATTGTGGCTAACTGTATGCGCCATAGCTTCAGGGAGCGTTCGCACACGAGACAAAGCCGCTCCATCTGCTTCCGTTTAGGGCGGAGGTCTATCGGCGCGAGGCGAGGCTCGTGCTTCTGCACGCGCGCACGCGAGTGTCGGCTAATGGCGCGCGTGAATCCCGGGGAGTGAGAGATTGACACGTCGTGGCGGCCTATCCGCGTCTCTTCTCCTTCTACCTGTTTCCTAACGGGATAAAATGTTCACTCGGAATCATTCCTGCAAGGCTGACCGGTTTATAAACCGGTTTAACTCTTCCCTGCCGGTCGCGTTTGAGGCGGCAGGCCTGCCTACTGGTAAAAGTTTAGACTGATAATCTATGGCAGTACAGAGCAGGATGAAGCTTTACAACGATCAGAAAGTTGTAATGAAACAGCAAGATTTATTACCAGGCAGCACAGAAGAATGGTAGACAGACAGAACAATGGTAGGCAGCAGGACACACAATCATTTCTTTAAAAGCACAGCAAGTTCCGTAGCTGGAACAACTATGAAATTCACATTCAGGGTTTTTTTTTTTTTGCTTGTATAGATATCTTTTCTTTTTTAAAGTTCAAATGTTTTTTTTATTGTAGGAACAGAAAATTCCACAATTCCTAGAAGTCATTTTGATGAATGATGAAAAACTCACAATTATACCCTCTTTTACATGACTGACTAAAACTATAATTATGCTCTTTAATGGTATTTGATCCTGTAGTGATTGGTAAATTTATTCATAATCATGTTTGGTGAATGTGGAACTGTACAGATGAAATTCAGTCTCATAAACCTTTGTCCACGTTTTTGTTATTACCTCAAGGGTTACACCAAATCAGTATACAATAACATCTATACTTTGTCTTCATCAACATGCAGGTTTGACAGACATGGTCTGCATGCCAAAGGTTCTCAGCCACCAACCCATTGCAACAAATATAATAATGATGATGATATGACTTCCAGCACACACAGAAATAACAGTAGAAGTCATTCATTTGCTTTAGCTATTATTGGGGTTCCAAATGTAGATTCGGGAGAAATCGCTACACAATTAACCAAATTGAGATAAACCGGTCCTGTCCATAACTACAACATGTCAGCTGCTGACAGAATCCCCCCCCCATCTCCTCCCTTTCTTTTCCCTGTTTATGATGTCTGCATCGTCTGCATCGCCTTCGCCAAACTCCAAGCCAAATAAAAGTACCCCTATAACCACCTATGTAACCTTCACACATTGGTTGCACGGAAATTCATATTTACTGAAACATGAAAATATTCTGTTCTGAACAGATGAGGAGAACTAGTTCCATTTATGATCACATGACCAATCTACCACTCTGCTCACAACATCCTTATTGAGGGTAAAAAAAAAAAAAAAAGTGTTCTTTACAGTGACATGAAATTCGAGACTCGCCTCACCTGACCTGCCTGGCGACAGACAATTAAAGGTGCTGCAGCCATCAGAGCTGGACACTGGCATGGCGAGGGGGAGAAGGCGCCGTGAATCTGAATGCTACCCGCTTATAAATATTGATACATTATTACTGGCTGGCCTTGATAAGAAAGACCGCAATCCCTCATTTATTCATGCTCAATTGACAGAGCCCACAATGCAGTGCAGTCAGGCAGGAGCCATCTCCAAGCAGACCCCCTCTCGTCTGATACTGCCTTTTTTTCAGAATTAGGAAAAGAAGAGGAAGGGGGAAAAAAATCAAACTGTTCTAAATAATTGCAGCTGATGAAAAATGCATTTGGATGCTCCTGTATGAGGCTGCAGGGGAAGGCTGTGTTAGCCGTGCCGCGGCGCAGGAGAGGACTGACGTGACAGCACCCCTCGCATCCTAATCGCACAGATCTCGCTCACAACGGCTACAGCTCCCTTTGGCTTTTTTTCCACGCTTCTGTTTCAGTGACGAGGCTGTAACAAGTACCGCACCGGTCATGCTTGAACCTTCTTTACGGGAGAACGCATGAGCGTGTTGCGTTATGCTGCTTAACAGCACGGCAGGTGGGTTTTGCTTACATACTGTATTTACCACCAAGATGAACTAAGCAACAACTGTCCACACACAGGGGGTAACATAGCACGCATGTACTGTAACACAGGACATACTGTTACACAGGGCGCAACACGAGGCGCAACACACGATGTACTGTAACATACGGCATAACACAGGGCGTAACACAGGGAGTAATACAGGGAGTAACACGGGGTGTAACACAGGGAGTAACACGGGGAGTAACACGGGGTGTAACACGGGGAGTAACACGGGGAGTAACACGGGGTGTAACACGGGGTGTAACACGGGGAGTAACAAGGGGTGTAACACGGGGTGTAACACAGGGAGTAACACGGGGCGTAACACAGGGCGTAACACGGGGCGTAACACAGGGCGTAACACGGGGAGTAACACGGGGTGTAACACCGTGGAACACCGGGTGTAACACAGGTAACACAAAGCATCTCTGAAGTGCCCTTCCCTCTGAGGATGTTGCACTTGTTGAGCATTGACCCAAACAATTATTTCCTGCACATTTCTATAGATGGTACCTTGGCAACAATGAGGTTTCTCCCCCATGCCTTTATGGGTGGGAAAATGGCAGACCCACCCCTTCCTGCTCTTTCCCCCATAAATTAATAGTTGTTTGTGCTTTGGAAGAAAAGCAGCTGTTTGGATGCTGCTCGGCTCAGCGTACTGACTTAAGAAATGTGACTCCCTAATGAGAACACGCTGGCAGTCCCCGGTCCCGGGTGGAAAGCCACGTTCTGCAGAGAAAAAACAGACAGAACAAAACAACATAAACACAATGGGGGACAAAAACGAGGAGGCAAAGTTCTGTCGCGCTCTGAGTGGGATGCGATTTTATAATTAACAATGAGCTACTGCCACAGCCACAGTTAGCTAGGAATTTTTATTCTTTTTTGGTGGGGCGGGGTGTGTGTGTGTGAGTGTGTGTGTGTGGGGGGGTGTTAAGAGATAAATTTAGCTGTTTCCTGCAGTACAACAGACATCCTTCCCTGGAGGCAGGTCAGGGAAAGCAATTTTAGCGATTATCCCTTTCACAAGTTGTGATTTTGAGAAAAAGCTGTGCGCAGCTAAGAGGCAGGTAGGCCCGGTTATTTCAGCTCAGATAGAGCATCGATTCCCCGGTGAGTCACAGCATTTAGCTGGCGCATGTGGGAAAAGCACCTTGTTCGTTTCCCGGGGAGATTTCGACCTGTCACTCGCTGCCGTGCTGCGGTCTCTGCGGAATGACAGAACCCCATTCAGCTCCGGATCTCCTTTACCCAGTTTCCAAATGATCCACTGACTGCCGTTTCATTATCTCCTCACACGCGACAGACACAGCCATCTCCAGCTCTTAAGAGAAATTGTAGGTCCTAACCTTCATTTAAAAAGAATGTAAATGTAAGTGAAATGTTTGCACGCCGGGTTTTGACACGGTTTGCATGGGTTTGATGTCCCTCTCGGAGCGCTAATGGACGGCAGGCCCTCTGACCTCCCGCCTGCAGTGCTGAGTCTGCACATTTCAATTAGAGCACCTTTTGTGCGCATCGGGGTGCGAGGGTCTCTCTCAGCGCCTCTTTAAAAGGCGGTAATATCACGGCGCAGTCCCCGCTCTGTGCCTGTGCCAGCGCCCGTGCCCCCCCCCCACCCCACCCCCCTCGAGGAGCGCCCCAGAAGGACATCCCTTTTTAACAGATAAAACACGCAGACAATGATTAGCTGATTAGCGACGGGGTGACTAATTACCTAATTGTACATTCAAAAGAGGGGGTCACCGGGAGCTGTGGGCAGGGGTTCTCTGCGGTGGGGGTGGGGGTGGGGTTCTGGCGGTGTCGCAGGCTGGGGAAGGTCCCTCTCTGGTTTTCAGGGACCTGCTCCCCGTGGCCTCCCGCGGCCTGCTGTTCAGCTGTGGGTGACAGCTGCTCCGGGCCGGTCCCCGGTGCGAGCCCACGCCCCCCCTCCCCCGCCCCCCCGGTGCAGATGTTTCTCGTCCCACGGTCCTGCCCGAGCCGAGCGCCGCGGCCTGTTTGATGTGTGATGAAACGGAATTGAGAGCGAGCCGTCGTGGGACTCTGGGGGGTGGTGGTGGGGGGGGGGGGGGGGGGGGCTGCGGAGGGGAGAGAGCCAGGGAGGCTGCGCTCATTAGAATTTCAATCACAGCCCGGGCTGTGGACTGGGACGTCCCCCCAAATGCAGGTTGGCTGGGGGGGTCCCGGCGGAGCAGGCTGGAGAGGTGTGAGGAGCTGGCCATGAACCCAGACTCTGTTTACTCTCAGGCTTCTCACCTACACTGTCTCTCTCCTCCCTATTTCTCTCTCTCTCTCGCTCTTTCATTTAGGGTCTATTCTATCTTTTTTTTACAAACCAGGCAGACCTCAACATGGCCGCCATCCTATGTTACTGCACATTTACCATCCTGCTGAAGATGGCGGCACACATTCTATCCCCAGCTGATTACTCCCTCCGATACATCTGATACATGAACGGGTTTCCCTGACTTGCACAGCATACTACATAGATACTACAGAGTAGCGCTGTGTTAAGGGTCACCTGGTGAAGTCTGACGCCTTTAAACGGCCGTTTTCCGTGCCATCTGTCCTGCAGTGTGCGACGGAGGAGCTGGTGTTGATTGGAGGAGCAGAGCGCCTCTCGCTGACGACAGCTCTACACCTGGTAGAACTTGGCGAGCCCCAAGGAGGTGAATAGACAGCAGTGACCCAAAGTCTCTTGCCCGCAGACAGGGAACCGTCACAAGGTACAGGGCTCTGTCCAACAGAGGGGGTACAAACAGCGCCTGTGCCTTCAGCCCACTGAATGAGCATCACACAAGACACCGCATCCACCATGTCCAAACTGCTGCCTTGAGTTTGTTTTTAAAAGGCAGCCTGGAGTGGGTCTGTGGGGAGGCGTTCTTTTGGATGTATCAAGCTTTTAAACAACACCTTCGACAGGGTAAGGGTCGCTGAAGTGGTGCATGCTGGGAAGGTTCTGGTGAACGCTAGCTAACCGACCACTTTCTCAGAGAACGGCCCCCCAGTGCGGGGGGGGGGGGGGGGGGGGGACTCCACGAGTGGCACCAGCTGTCACTTGGAACAGGTCACCCCCCCACAATCTGTTTTGCATCTGAACACACCCAGTCTGTGGGCGGCACAGAGGCAAACAAAAGTTTAAGAGGGGAAAAAAAACAAGTAAGATGCAGTACATGTGTGAGAGACCAGGTAAAGCCGAGGATAGGTTAGCAGTTAGAGATCAAAGGGAAAAACAAAGCAGGATTTCAAACGGGCCCCGGAAACTCTGCAACAAACCCGACGCTCCTCTGATAATACTTAGATCTATAAATGTTTGCTTTATTTATTTATTTACTTATTTATTTATTTTTAAGATTATTCATCGCAATAATAATTTGGCCCTAACAAGCACTTGAGGGAGATGGCTTCTTTCCCCATTTTCTTTTCTTTTCTTTTTTTTGTTGTTTTCCCATCTCCATTGCACAGGAAGCTGTGGGATTTTGGGGGGACTATTAGAGAGAATTTCTTTTATTTGCAGCTAATGAATGATATGCATGCTATTTCCTTTCTTCTTGTGTTCTTTTTATGGCTAAGAGTGAAAATGGAGGGGGTGTGGGGGGGAGGGGGGGCTGGAGCTGGAGAATTAGACCCATTTTCAAGGTTTTGTTAATTTAACCCTTGCCTTACCTCTCTGCATGGGACTTTACTCTGTGCTTTTCGTACCCATTGCAAACATCACTTTCTTTTGTGCAGTTTTCCCTGTAGTTCTTTACATAAGGGCAAAGTTTTAATAAATTATCTACGAGTTAATATATTACGCCTTTAAAGAAACAGGTTATCTTTCAGCTGACAACATGGAGAGATCTTGAAATGAATAAAAATAGGTATTTATGTATTTTCTTTTTACACTGCATCAGCTGTATTTATAATTAATGAATCAATTATGCGTCGTAACTGTCTTTGCTGCTGGGTTTTTGCTGCTGCGGTTGAAATTGTTTTTTTCTTCAAAGTACAAAAATTATTTTCATTTCTTTTTTAATTGGCTTCATTAAAACAGACAAAAAAGAACTCAACATATCATTAAAGATCTAAAATTTATTTTGAGATGTGTATAAGATACATATCAAGCTATATATAATATATATATATATATATAGCTTTTTCAACCCCCCCCTGAATAAAACAGCTCTTTCTGTATGCTGTTAGAGAATAGCTTACACAAGACTTGCATCAAGGCAAGTAAAGGTGCAAGTGTGTGGGTTCAAAGCCCTCATGTGTTATTGCCTACATTACCTGTGCAGCAGGTGTGTACCACCTTTTGTGGATGTCAGTCACAGCTGAGGGGAGCTCTCCAGACATGGTGTGGATAGTGAATATGGCATCAATATGGCATTTTCAATGCCACGTTCATAAAGGTTGGATCCACGTCACCGAAGAAACAATGTAATCAAACACTTTTAATGAGAAGTGCCCCCTCTGTGTGGATTGAGCGGATGCATCACCCACTGCTTTGAGCATGCATTGTCTCAGTTTAGGGCATAGTGGTTACCAAACCAAACCTATCAACACAGATTCTTTCCCAGCCAATAAACACATTCAAAATCTAAATACTTTATTGACATTAATTGAAATCAAGACCAGGAAAGAACACCTGCTCATCCACATCAGAACATGTTCAGTGTCACATTTGGGCATTTTACTAACAGACACTCACAGACTAGGGCACACAGAGACACTTAAATCAGTTTAAAAACACCATGCAGAAAATAAATGAACACACATTCATTTCTTATTCATGTCTTTAAATGTCCACACTTAATCTTTGCCATTAATTTATTAATAGGAAGTTGAAACTTCAAAGTTTTTTTTTTCCCATGTTGCCTGTGAAAAATATTTAACTTTAATCTTGTAGTGTAAGCGTAAACACATGTTACATTTTTGATGAACTACTACTATCAAACCTTGTATGCATAAAAAAGTTAATAAACCCAAATTTAAATGGAATTTCCAGTCCATTACTTAAATTCCCGCCATCACATCAGACTTAAACCGACACCCAGCGCGCACCACTGAATTAAAAAATATCCGTAAAACATTCGGTTTTGTATAAGAAAACTTGCTGCAAATGTTATTGCTGTGTGCCTGAATTTGTACCCGAATGCATACAACTTGTCAGTAAAACATATTTTGACTTTGTGTAGTTCTAGTATCATTTCTCAAAAATATCAACTTGTCAATTTAACACGGAGGAAAGATGATTGGTCACTTTTTGGACATAGTGGAAAAAAATCAGATATCTGTAATGAAGTGAATCCTTCAGAATTTCAGGGCATTTGTAGCATAGTGGCAAGGAGCAGGACTCATAACCGAAAGGTTGCTGGTTCGATTGCCTGCTGGGGCACTGCTGCTGTACCCTTGGGCAAGATACTTAATCCAGAATTGCCTCAGTAAATATCCAGCTGTATAAATGGGCAACACGTACAAAAATTGTAATGTAAGTCGCTCTGAGTAAGAGCATCTGCTAAATGCCAATAATGTAATGTAATGTAATGTGATAGGTCTGGGTTCACTTCACCACAGGATGTAAAATGTCATTTACCATATGGCCCACTATAAACCAGCTTTCATAATCATCTTTCATGGGTGGAGTTACAAACCCCAAAATATTTGGACCTATCAAAATAAACATCTGAAAAATCTGAACCAATCATAGTGTTTAATGTAGAACAGTGCCTTTTGATTTGTTCATTAAAGCCAGAGACCATCTGTACAGTGTCCTCTCATTATGTAGCATTCTGTAACTCGTAACCAAACCCTGTCTCTGTCTGTCTTTGACACAGAGAGCAGGTGATGGAGACTGTCACTTCATCAAAGGGTGACACTGTTAAAACATTCAAACACTTGAAGTATTTTTGATGTAGAAGCACAATGTCCAAAATTAACATATTCTCACACAAAGCCAAAGCCTGACAGTAAAAAAAAAAAAAAAAAAAAAAAAAATCCTACCCTCAGTAATATCCTAGTGCTTTCACCAATTTAGTATCCTGAGATATCGGGCAGATTTGTGTTCTTACTTACGTGTCATTAAATACTGGTCTGCACACTTAAGCAGTTGATTACAGAGGTGGAAAACTCCAGTCCTCAGAGGTAGAAGTAGTTGAATGTGTTTGTTCCATCCATGCACTGAACCAGCTGAATTCACTAATTAGTTCCCCTTCTGGCTGAAGAGTTAGAAAATCCAAGTGACTAGAACAAACACCAAGAGTACTTCTATTTTCCACACCTGGACTTTTCCGACCTCTGTCTGATTACCCCTCAAGGAGCAGAAGACAGATCAAAGGCAAGGAACAGGCACTCTTGAAGAGCCCTCAGCACCTAACCGGACATCACCTGTCCCAGCATGCCCTTATTTACCATGCGACTCTCCAAAGCGCAGTGCCCCCTGTTGGTGGGAGGTGTGAGTTGCAGCAGCTCCAGTGGGAGGTCCTCATTCCCAACGCTGTCAGCCCACCTGACTGTGAGGGAAGGCCTGCCCAAGGCAGAGCCACAGGCAAAGAAGATCCCGAGTGGCCCGCAACCAGGTTTAGCTGCCATCACCAAGCCCATTAGAGCCATCAGAACTCAACCTGTCTCAGAATTACACGGCTCTGCTTGACAAAATAATTCTGTCATTAGCGCTTCTCACTTCCCGTTTGTTAAGAGATGGAAGAGCGGGGGGGGGGGGGCGGGGCTGAGCGGGTGTTGGACATGGAACTGGGAGTCTTTAGGCATCTGGCATCACTATGCCATCTCTGTTATAATGTTACCTTTTTTTTGCGCCAGTGAGTATGCGCTAAAGCAGAGCGATCGTTTCATTTTCCTCGCGTGGCCTGGATCCCCTCGGTCAACCGTGAGGCATGTAACCTCATTTCAATCTGTCCAGAACAAACTGGTTTTGATTTTTTTTTCCTCCTTTCTCTCACCATTCGCTTTCCTGTCTGCCTTCAGACAACTGTCTTTAATTACAGAGTCCACAGTCCCGATGTTTACAGAGGTGAGGGGTGAGAAGGAAACTGTTCGGTATTCTCCGCGCTTTCCGATGCTGTGTGATGTTACAGGGAGTCTTTTTGATGTGAGGGACACGTAGGCCGCAGGACGGGCGCTGCATGTGGAGCAGCCCAGACTGCGCTGAGCACACCGTGCGCGAATAAGGAGAGCACATCTCCGTGTGTACTGTAGGCCTACGTGTTTGGGGTGCAATTTACGAATGTCGGGTTTGGTAGTCAGGCAGTAAACGCTCGATTTATTTTTAATCACCTCTGATTTGCTTGATTGCCTTAAACTCGGGGATTAAAAATATTGGGAGGGGAATCTTTTTAAGCATTAAGTATTCATGATTCCTGATTGAAATATAAACTGCGTTAAAGCCGATGACTTGAATATTGATTATTGCGAATTAAAAATGCTGTTTGATAAGGAAGTTACTAGCTATGTCCGATTTAAGGATCCTATTTCTGCATTTACATTTTTTCCCCCAAACTTACCTCCTCGCGGTGTTTGCTTGCGGTTCAACACCGCGATTAATTAGCAGCAGAGATCCTAACGAGCGAGTCATTAGTTCTAATTAGGCTGCGGCTAATGACTATGCATTGTAAGGCGAGCCTCATCACATTGAAGAACGGCGTGCCGTTTCAAAACCCGACTGCAAACAGCTGTTGACTTCAGAGAGGGTCACGCTACAAACAAGCGCTCCCCTGGAACCAAACGGGGGCCTTTCGTGATTCATCGATCGCTTCTTTTATTTTTCAGATTAGCTCCCCTCCCCGTTTGTTTGGTGAGGGATTCGCATTTCCCGAGGACGCCAAACGCTGAATTCCCAGCGCAATAAGCAGGGCAGGGTGCTCCGCTACGCAGCTGCAGGGCTGACTAGCTGAAGGTTAATTTGTGACAGGCAGGAAGTTGTGACCCCCTCCCTACTTTTTGTAGGTATGACTGAGTGCTGTAGTCGCAAGTATGCCTTAATCAGTGCGCTTAAACCAAAAGCCAAAGCCTGGTCCTGCGAACATGGCCATGTGCGCTGTTTCTCTCTGTGGAAATTTTTTAATTGATATAATACTGATCTGGATCTGACGTTGTTTGATATTCCAATATTTAATCTGCCACAAATTATTTTCTCATCAAAAATTATTTTTGGTGGTGGTAGTGGTGTGTTTATGCAAATATAAAGTTTTGTGAAGTATTAAAAATTTGTCCTGTGAAAAAATGTGGTCCAGCTGTTTCAATTAAGCCTGAAGAGTTGTCCAATTACTTATTACATGCCACACCGAGCAACTAATTACTCTTAATTAATAAAACTGAATGCCTCTCTGTAATGCTAATTATGTAAAGGCCTCAAATGAAAACAATGTCCAACTTTTACAATTTTTACATGGATTCCTCTGTTAGACCAAAGGCTTTTTTGACCACCCATATCTGTAACAATCAACCAACACTGGCTTAGAGAAAGTCCTGCTCCATAATGGCTAAAGTCCAGGAGGTTTCTGTTACACCACTGCTTTTAATCACTTAATTCAAATACTTACTGTGGTTATCTATCCAATTTAGCCAATTTAAGCACTTCTCTCAAGTAGAAGTGACTGAGACAGCCCCCCCCTTTGGCTCTTTGGGCACTTCTTAGACTGCCTCTCCATTTAGAGTTGGAACCAGGCTGGTTCATTATACCCCTTTCCCACTGCAGAGTTGAACCTAGGCTGGCTCATTATATCATTATCCACCAGAATTAGGTGGCCTGTTGAGCCTCTTCAGGAAAAAGACCTGAAGCCCATGGTGCCACATGCTACCACACCTGCAGTTATGAGGGTTAGTGGGGTGGAGTACACCGGGAAGACATACATATTTCGCAAATCACATTATTAGTATTATTGTATTATGGCATTATGTGAGTGCAATAGCCTGCCCTGGGTCAGTGTATCTGCTCCTAAATCTATTGATACACGTGTCTAACAGCCTGGTTATCACTATGATTTTCTTCTATGTAATACGGTGCAGAACATCCTGTGCCTTTTTTTAATACACCCTGTACTTCTGTTTCACTTCAAAGCCAGTTAACTGCGAGTCTTGCATTTTAACAGCCAATAATGCTGGAAAAAAACACCCGTGTTGATAATGGTCGCTGTGGCCTCATAGCCCAAGGGACTGGCTTCTTTTCGGCGCCGCCTCCCATTTTCAGAGACCGTTTGGTGCTTTTAACGGCACCGACTGAAGGCGGACGGCTTCACAGGGGCTGAGAGTCTCGAAAAGTCCGCGGGGACAGAGGGGGTGCAGCCGAACCCGAGCTGGTGCTGATGAAATAACAGCGTGCAGCTTTGGCATAGCTGGAATTTGCAAATGAAAATCGGTGTTTTTCCCATCCTCCTTTTTCCATCTAACGCGTCCACGACAACGGCGACTCTTCAACTCAGTTTATATGAAAACGACTCACGGGTCCTGCGCATTGATTCAAGGAGCCAACAGCGAGGCTCGCTTCTTACTTTCTTTTGGGTTTGTTTGTTTGTTTGTTTTAAACGGCGTTATCGTATCACTTGATGTGCCAGCATACTAACTTGTATCGTCATGGCATCAGCGCTTTCCGTGCGAGTACACGCAAAGACTATGGAGGGAATAACTGTGAAACTCCATGTCATGGAGGAGTCCTCATCTGAGTAAGATTCCGTATCTTTTGAATCCCCGTGACAAACTCATATTATCTTGTATGACACATCACTGTCTGGCTCTCCTTCCCCTCCTGTCACCCTCCTCTCCCCTCTTGTGCCCCCCCCTCCACCCCCCCCACTGTCTCTTTGCTCTTATCTCTCTGCTTCTGTCAGTGTCTGCGGACCTCAGATTCCTGGCAGGTCCGCCTGTCGAGATCTGAGCTCTGCCTTTCGCACAAAAAAAAAACAGGGAGAGAGAAGTGGCAGGTCAGCCCGGCTCCTCAGTCCCCGCCTGTCTCCCCCCCCCCCCCTTCCCGTCTCCTAGCTTCCCTCTTCCTGTCGCTGTCCACTCCTCCTCCTGTCTCTCTCCTCTCTCCTTCATGTTTCAGTTTTCCCCCCTTCCTGTTTCAGTATCCCTGCCTTCCTGTCTCCTTCTTCTCCCCACCTTTCTGTCCAGATTTTCTTTCTTTCCTGTTTCCCCCTCTCCCCTTCCTGTCTGCCCTCTCTCTCCTTCCTGTTTCCACCCTTTCTCTTTCCTGTCTGCCCTCTCTCCCCTTCCTGTTTCCACCCTTTCTCTTTCCTGTCTGCCTCGTCTCCCCTTCCTGTCTCATTTCTTTCTCTGCTCTTGTCTCCTTGCTGTTATCCTCCTGTCTCTGTCAGTGTCCGCCGTCCTCGGCTCGCTGGCAGGTCTGCCGACAGAGATCTGAGCCCTGCCTCTCGCAGAAAAAAAGGGAGGGAGGGGGTGAGTGGGGGGAGGTGGCACGTCAGCCGCGCTCCACAGTCAGGGCCAGTTAGTTAAAGCAAACGCGGAGGCACCCGGGAGACCGCGGCGCGGCGGAGAGTGCCAATCACTGCGCATCCCAGGCCTCGCGCCGCGCCACTTGCCTTGAGCAACTTTTTATTAATTTAATAAACATCCCGCCGAGACCCGCCACTCGGCGCCGCGGGGGCCGAGGTTTGCGCCGCCAACGTGCGCCCAGATCAAACCCTAATGAGAGGTGGGCTCCCGGAGACACAGGGAACAGGAACGCACACACACACACGGAGAAAGGGTCCGAGGAACACACACACACAGACATACACACACACACACACACACACACTCACACACAGACACACACACACACACGGAGAAAGGGTCCGAGGAACACACACACACACACACACAACCACACACACACTCACACACACATGCGGAGAAAGGGTCTGAGGAACACACGCGCACACACACACACACACACAACCACACACACACTCACACACACATGCGGAGAAAGGGTCCGAGGATCACACGCGCAGATACACATGCACACACACACACACTGAGAAAGTGTCCGAGGAATGCACATGTTCACACACAGGCACACACACACACACACTAACGTGGACTGTGGAAGGAATACACACGCAGCCACAGGTGTGTCAAGGAATGCCCACACTGACATATCAATACATGGCACACAGAGCGTCCACATTGCCAGCATACTGTGAAGAATGCACTCGCTGACTCACAAAGACAAGGCCTCCACATTACAGTAGCTTTTATGCAGAGTGACTTACACAGCCTACAGTTTTTATAAGCCATCCATTTATGAAGTGGAAGAAAGACAATTTGGGTTATGCACCTTGCCCAAAGGTGCAACAACAGTGCCCCTCTGGGGAATCGCACTGGCAATCTTTAGGTTACAAGCCCTTTTCCTTAACGCTCAACCGTGCTGCTACCCAAAGTCCCAATCAACACACTGTCAGGTCATTTTGAGCAATGACTGAGGTGAGAGACTCACAGGAGGCCTAACTCATTGATTTTTCTCTGACCTCTCCACCCGAGTCATTGTGATGCCGCGAGTAGACCCTGCAACATACCGGAATCAGCAGATATCACCTGGCTTTCCAAAATCAAGACAAACTGTCTTCACAGAGTGTTTCTTTGTGCCTTCACTTAATACGCCAGGCGGGGGCGATTTGAGTCGTTAAGTGGTGCAGCCCCCTTCTCTGCTGATGAGCTGTCTGGGTCCAGAAGCAAATGGGGGAGCTTACGAAATTGTAATGAATCCTGCCCTGGGGATATTAGTGTACTCTGGTGTCAATCGCTGAAATACTTAAATAGTCTTCCTGTAATAAGAGTTTCTATTCTCTCACACACGAGCCTATTCTCTCTCTCTCTCCCTCTCTCTCTCTCCCTCTCTGTTATTGCTGCATGTATTCATGAATTCATACTTGTGTGAAAAACTTATGCATAAATACGAAGGGAACAGGAAGCCCCAAACAAAAGTAAGCGCTGGAGAGGTCTGTCTCGTCTGGGGGCGCTGGAGCACCGGGGGTCCAGAGGGAGCCGCCGGCACTGTTTGTAGACCCCCGAATCACTCATTCTTTCTTTTTCTCTGCCTGCCTCTCTCCCTCTCCTCCGTCTCTCCCTCTCTCTCTATCTCCCTGTGACTCCCCCCTTTCTCTTTCTCTCCCCCACCTTTCCCCCCCCTCCTTCTCCTTTTTCCCCTCTTGGTGTCAGTGTGAGTTAGAGAAGCTCTCTGTCTTAAATAATGTACAAGTTGATTAATAGACTCACAGGGGTATAATTAGACAGGGGAGAGACAGTGGCTAGTGTAACCAGTACAGTGCTTAGGGGAATTAGAGACTGGGATTATCAAGGAAATAAAAAATACCACTAGTGTTATAAAAAAAGGGAGGGTGGGGGTGGGTGTGGGGGTGGTGTGAGGGTGGGGGGTGTTGAGGAACCTTTTCAGAGGCTGCAGTATGTGGCGTTTGAAGCAGCTTCTTCAGGAGTAGGGAGACTGAGCTCGTTTGATGTGGAAATTGGACAGTTTGAATCCGTCGACTTTAATTTTTCACCAGCTACAGGGACCCCCTGGGTGCTGCTCACTTTTCTGCTAGGAAAAAAATAAATTCATTTTTTCCTTCACCCCCTTTATTATTTTTTGTCTCTCTCTGTCCTCCTTGCCCCCCCACCCCCTTTCCCCCCGCCCCACATGTTACCTCTGCAAAGAGCAGCGGTTTCACCCTCCATATTTGTGATGCTACCATCAGCATAAAAAAGGAGTCCTTAATGTTGCCAGTAAGGCTGGATAGCGGCTACTTTTTTATATTCTGAATATAATGTGCGTGTGAAGGGCCAGTCTTTCAAACAAAAAACAGCACTTGAATTTGAACCCATACGCAATTTCGGATTTCAGAATGTTTCCAACTAGTGATTGAAAGAAGCGTCCTGGGGAGTATGTGGGGTGTGTTTTTCTGAGATCACCCTCATCCTGTCCAGTGAACAGCCCTCTTATATCACATTAGGATCTTTACATTTACACTGACCTTCTCTCCAAACATTTATAACCACTAACTACACTTACAAGCCTTTTCCTTCATTCATTTCCCCCCTGTTTATAACATTAGTGTCTGCAGTGTTCTCCTGTACTTTTTCATGGGTAAAGAGCACAATCAGCCGCCCAGACAAGCCCAATACACGTGTGAGATCTGAGGCAGCTGTTGTGGCGTGTGTCTACCTGTGTGTCGGCTTGTCAGCTCTAATTTATCCCCCTCTGGTCTTTTTATTTTCACCCGTCTGTCTCCTCCAGATGTTGCGCCCGGTGTCAAAATGTATCCTGAGTAAAAATAAAAAAGAAACACATCTTATCTCTGTTTGTACAAGCTGATGCACTTTGAAATTCAATTCTCCCCGCCTTTTTTTTCCCCGGCTCCACGAGACCCGCAAGGTGAGGCGACCCGGCTCGCTGGGGTGCCGAGACCTCGGGGTGCGGCGCTGTCGTTTCCCACCATTTTCACGGGTTTTTCTTCACATCAGCGGGTGTCATTTAAAAGTGTATTTTACTTACATTAAGCATCTTTAATATTTCCTTTTATGCTTTTTGAACATCTCATTTTTAATATTCATGTTTGCATTTGTGCAAGCGTGTGTGTGTGTGTACGTGTGTGCGTTCCTGTGTGTGTAATTGATTGTTGGTTTTTTAAAATCTCCATCCAGCCGAACAGCACCGGGGGTGGGGTGGGGTGGGGAGACGGTATCCCTGCGTTCTCGGCCAGCAGATGGCGCTGAAGATGCCGGTAACCCTGGTGCTGATTTATTTATCCCCGTCTGCATGCTCGGGCGCCTGGTAAGGGGGGCACCAGTTGGGTTCTGACAGCCGAAAAACAGCAGGATCTGCGAGGCTGTAAAGAGAGGTGTCTGTGGCAGCTTTGAGGTTCGGGAAACAGAACCTCTGCAGTCATCCCTGCCTCTTCTTCCCTTTAAACCCTGCAGCAGAAGCAGCTTATCTTTAAGCTACATTTGTAAGGAAATCGTTCCCTTGCCTTCCAAATGACACAAACAATTCGCCGACCCCATGCAGTGAATGGCTTCATCTGCTGTCCTGTGACAGGACTGATTATTAAACTTCAGAACCCAAAACTATTCATGATCTCAAAAAAAAAATCTTTCACGCAATCCCTGTGGATACTGTACAGGTTTCTTGATTGTGCCTGACTCTTTTTCTTAACTAACGTACAAAAACAAACAAATATAAACTTTGGGAAACTGACAAAAATGTTTTGTTTTTCCCCAAAAGCTGATGAAAAGAATATTTTGCCTTTGTGCTTTAGGATGGCTGCCTTGACTCTTCCCCAGTCTAAATTTGGCACTGTCAGCTCTTCATTTTTCAAATTATTAAATGATGTGCACCATTCATGTTTAGCTGGTAAAAAGTGAAACTTTTTGGGTTACAGATTAGCACAACACAATTCTCTTTTGAGAAAAAGTAAGAGCGTTTACATAAATTGATGTAAGTCACTCTGGATAACAGCATCTGTTAAATGCCAATAATGTAATGTAAAATGAGCTACTATCAAATTACGTTCACAAGTCAGAAGTTTTTTTGGCTCCATGCCTCAAGTACCTGACAGCACAGTGTTCTGGATACTGATTGGATAGATCCATTGGCTGGCCTGTACCACTCATGAAGGGATACACCTCGGATCCCCTATGGTCCACTGAAGTGGAACAGGCAAACAAGGCCAGAGAATCCAACTCTGTCCCAAGCACATATCTGAAAAACTCAAATCTGTCCCTCACTGTGCATGTGAGTGTTCAAGGTGTTTGGAAATATTCAAGTGATGAAGTGATTGTGTTCACATAAGCCTTTTATAATGACAGAAAAGCAGGGCTTCATGAACCCTGAAGCGTTTTCAGTGACACACTAAACCAATCAGAGCATTTTGCTGTGGAGAAGATCATCTTTCGATTGGTTCAAACAAGTCGGCGATTGGCAGCGCATGTTAGCCCCACCCATTCTGGTGCTGATGAAGCCCAACTCTGACATCAATACCCATATGCATGATGCTGTCCAGACTGGTACTGTCTGACCCGGTGCCTCTCATCCTGCAACATGACGTTATAGGATTGGTCTGCTGGTCCCGGGACGGCTGGAACTGCATTCTGGGTAAATGTGGAATCAGAGTCCGCGGGGAGCACAGCGAGGGAGGGAGGTGTGCAAACAGATGTCACCCAGGAACACTCTCACAGAAACAAATATGAGGGGAAAAACAAACACTGCAAGAATAACACGATTACGGCGGAGAGCCGGGAGAGGAACGCTTTCGGGGAGATCACGTGTCCCCCCCTGGGACTCCGCGTGTCTAAACCAAAGAGAAGAGAGAGATGGATTGAGGATATGTTGAAGCCAGCTATCAGCCTCCGCTATTTCATTCATTCTGGGAGCGTGCCGTTTGTCTGAGGAGTCATTTTGGCTCTACAGCGGCTGTTATACCTCTTATGTGTTTTTGATTGTGATTTGCCTTCATTTCCGCCATCAAGAGAGTTTTTAGCGTGTGTCTGTGTGAGTCAAGGCTGAGATCTGGGCCTGTAGGACAGACGTTCAATATTGTTTCCAAGATCCAGAGCCTTCCCAGCCTCTCTCTCCTCTGTCTCTCTCTTTTTCTCTCCATCTCTGTCCTCTGTCTTTGTCTTCTGCTATCTTTCCCTCTCTCCTCTTTGCTGCTCTTCCCCCTTTTTCCTCTCACTCTCCCCTTTTCTTTCACCATCTACCTCCCTCCCTCTCTTCCCCTTCTCTCTCCCTCCCTTTGCCTCTCTTTAACTCTCTCCCTCCTCCCCCCCATCTAACTGTCTCTTTCTTCCTCTGTTCCCTCATCTCTCTCAGCTTTTCTTTCCCCATATAGCTCCCTCCCGCTCTTCCCCCTTCTCTATCTCTCTCCCTCTCCCTCTCTCCTCTCCTTGTCTCTTTCCTCCTCCCTCTCCTCCCCTCTCCCTCTCTCTTTCTTCCCTCTCTCTCTCGCTCCACGCCTCTCCACGTCTCTCCCCGCCTGATGGTCAGAGCGGAGAGGGAGCTCTGAGCCCGGGAGGGCGGGGCGGGCCGGGCCGGGCAGGAGGCATGCGGCAGCGGGCAGCAGAGGGGTCAGAGGTTAATTACTCCATTACCAGGTGGCTCAGCCAGGAGCTGTTTAAACAGGAGCAGAGTCAAGCAAGGGATTAGGCCTCATCACTCCAGCTAAAGCAGCGCGGCACGGCCCTCCCCTCTGCATTTACCGCGCGTTTGTCAGGCGTGCGGCGGAATATTCATACGGCCCCCGGTGCGGGAGGTGGGGCCAAAGCCGGGGGGGGGGGGTGAAACGGAGACCAGCATCCCGGGATTAACTGTCCGAGCTGTCGGCTCATCACCGGGGCCCCCGCTCCGCCAGCCTACAGTTACCCCAAATACCCGCGGCCTCCTGAGATCTCTGACTCCGATTACCGCAGAAACCGCGCCCGCCCCCGAGGGATCTGATGGCACTCACAGATAAATGCCGTTCACTGGCTGTGGGCGGGGCCTGGGGTGGATGCGGGCAGGGGTTGCGTGAGGTCGTGCGCGCACTGGGCTCGGAGGTAGCGCAGAGCAGTCAGTACCGGGACAGCCCCCAGCGCCTCGCCACCCGCCCGCTCCCCTTTTCCAGCGGCCTGCTCGGCCCTCTGGGGGCACTGTCAGGGATATGGCAGGTCCCCCCAGGCAGGGACAGAGCAGGCCCTCTCGCCCTGGGTGCTGTAGATACGCCGCCAGCTTCCAAGGTCTAGAGTGACATGCGATTTCGATCTTCCTGTCCTGAGGAGGACATCAATTAAGTAATCCGAATCCCAGCTGAAATGTAAACCCGGAGAAATGGCGTTTCATTAGGTACATTTGAGCTGGAGTCACCCCACCAACAGAGACACAGCCAAACACACCACCAGAGTTTCAGCAAGCAGTGAAACTGTCATTGGCATTATTTTATGTTTTAATAAATCTTTTGCCACACAACATTTATCGTAGAGGCCGTGTATCGTGTCCTGATCGGGGTTTAATCTTATCTGACCACAGCTGGGGTTTCCATCTGGGTGTGTCTCCAGAACTGCCTGCCTCACGTGACCTTCACAAACCTCAGCTTCGTTACTCCTCCTACAGTGACCCCTGCCCCCCCCTGCAGAGCGCCGCCCAGGGTGACGCCTGCATCCCAGCTCACCTTTGACCCCTCCTCAGGTGCAGGTGTTCCTATGGCAGGAAGCCCATGCAGGTCCACCTCTTCCCAAATCAGCACTGCAGGGGGCCCTATACCCCATCTATCAAAAATAGAACACTACACACATCTAAAGCACACACAGATGTGGAGATGTAAAAAATCACAACCGAAAATACTTCCAAAAAAACATACACATATAAATATATATAAATGCTCCTCAATAGCATTTTGGAACCCCCTGGGAGAGGTGGTTTATCTCAGGCCTGGAGACTGGAATTTCTCAAAGTCAAGGTCTTAAGTAGTCAGGCTCCTCAAATAAGAGTTCTGGGTGGCTGAGTTCCGACGGATACGCCGCTGTTTCTACTCCAGGCTTCCTTCTTTCAAATCGCCAAACAGAAGATTAGATTAGGTTATCCTGCATTTGGATAATGCTGAATTATATATTTGGAGCCACGGCGCTCAGGCC
Source organism: Megalops cyprinoides (assembly GCF_013368585.1). Taxonomy (NCBI): domain Eukaryota; kingdom Metazoa; phylum Chordata; class Actinopteri; order Elopiformes; family Megalopidae; genus Megalops; species Megalops cyprinoides. The sequence goes on along the minus strand of NC_050587.1, from coordinate 37,987,314 downwards.
ATAACAAACACACGCCAAGAGGCAGGAGACACAGGAAACATTTACACTCTCCTCCAGAGGCTGTTGTCAAACTGTCAATAGAAATCCAATTACATCTTGAGGGGGGAAACGCTTGATTCTGAGAGACACGCTTGGCTCCGGAGTGTGATTTTTTCCCAGCTCAAATCTTCAGCAGGGCTTCCATTTCATAATTGAGGGAAAAATCAATAGCAGCAGCTGGACACGGTCACGGCGAGAGGGGGAGCGTTCAGACCGAGAGCGTGCGAGTTCGATCGCTGTCTGGGGCTCTCTGCTCCTCCACCCTAATCACAGCCAACGGGACCAAGCTGGGACTACGCTCCTGCCACTCCTGGCAAACAACCAAGGGGAATTTTTATTTTTACTCTTTTTTTTTTTTTTTTTTTTTTTTTGCGTCTCAAAACCTGGTTTTTATCATGTCATATTCTTCCAAAACTGCACTTTGAATCCTGGGTCTTTAAAAAAAAAAGAAAAGGATTTTTCTAAACATTGCCAGAGGTATGGGAGTGATTCTCTGCCAGGGACTAGTGGGTGTTTTTGGGGAGAGCGAGGAAAAGATGCATAGGGTACCTTTTACATTTTATTGACAGTGGGAAAATAAGAACAGAGAAACCATTTCAGAGGAAGGTAAAGCTTCAGTTCTCAAAGTGGCGGCTGTCTTGTACTCCTAGAAATTACCACAACAAGGACAAAACGGGTGTAAGTGTCTTCCGCTGCCTTAGAAGCCCTGGAAGCATGGAGTGATTTGACTCCATCTGAGCAAGGCTCAGACAGCGCCTTGGTTTTTCAAAAAAGAAAAACTTCCGGCTTGAACTGGCTGTGTGAGCTTACAGCTTCCAGTGGCTGTAGATTCATGAGTGTTTTACACCACCCTTGTTAAATGGACTGTGAATCAAATGAACAACTGGACTCACTGAACCTGAAGCTGCTCTCTTCACTAAATGTGTGTAAATCCTCCCTAAGTAACTGGTTCTCTGCATCTCCAGTATTCAAACTGGAGATTCAGACCTCAAATGTTTATACCTGAGACAAACACAGCTAAACGTGTTGGCTTTGTGATGTCATAATGGTGGGTGGTTCAATGTTTTGTTTGAATTCCGCAGACAAGAGGCGTACCCGCCATACCTAACAGATTGAATCCCTCCCTTTGCTGTGATGCAGTTCTCTCCCGGTGGCCTGTGATTTCAAACACCTCATTTGCCCTGCAGTTTAACCTGCGCTCAAAAACCCCCCTGCTAGGTTACAGGTGAAGAGGAGGCTCAACTTCTTAAACCGAACCGAACCAAACCATTTTTTAACAGATGATTCAAACAGACACCACAGGGCAGGTGTGTGAGCAGTAGGATGAGGTGGGGGGTGGGGGGCTGTGGGGGGGGGGGCAACAGCACCGACCCTCGCCGGCCTCGGTTATTAACAACAATCAGACGCGTCTCGGCTAACACTGTCTTAATTGGCCTATGGTAAAAAGGCCCAATTATTCCATTAGCGGCCCCTGGCGCGAGGGAGCGAATGGCTGGAAGCCTCATTTGCATAGCATTACCTTAATTGAGCCAGAGGCCCATGGCGGGGACTGGCGTGAAACAATGGGGAGATAATATTACTGATGGGGCTGGGGATGGGGACGGTCAGGTGGCAGCCCATTTACCTGACAGCTTTATTAATTAACAGCTATCTGGTTACTCCCATTTTAAAACCTTTAAATAAGTAAGGGCAGCAGATACGGGGGGACGCCAGCTCATCGGCTTTCAATAGGGGGCGCTTTGCACGCCGGTGACAATGGCCCTCCATAACCTGATATCTACAGCATCTGAGGAAAAGGAGCCTTTTTCGGGGGGGGGGGGGGGGGGGGGGCTAGTTCTAGGCGTGGGCGGTTTACATAGACAATTTCACACAGTAGTAATTACAAGCAGGATTCAGTCTCTTATCAATTAACGACCGGTTAATCACTCAGCTATGGAAGTAACGCATTCTGTCAGTCTGTATTTAACTGTAAGAATGGCTCTTTGGACAACTGTTAAGCATCAATGGAATTCAACAGGTGTTATCAATTTTCAACCTGACTGCAGAGCTCTTTTCTCCCTCAACGCACAGATGCTCGTGTTAGCTAATGCAAAAGAGGAATAATGCATTAAATACCACAGTAAAAAAGGCGTGAGAGAAAAATTAAAGAGAGACAAACTGCACAGGCTGCACAGCTTAAAAGTTTCGGGAGGTAAGGTCGGTTCCAGTGACAGGAGGAGAAGCCCAAACGTAGCTTCAGGTGACCAACTCTTTTGTTATGTAAAAGGCACTGCCACTTGATCCAAGGGGGGAAAAAAAGGAAAAAAGGAAAAATGACTCTTGAGATAAACCTCCCCTCCATCAGATAATCGCGGATGACCTCGTTCCAGTTTCCTCGATTCCATAAGTGTCCGATCGCCTTTCGAAAGCCCATCAATCACTTCCTGAATCTTATCTGCTGCGTGTTCAGACACCACAGCATAATCCTCCCCTAGCTCACTCAGTGGTGTTACATCATAAGTGACCCCTTAACCTACTAAAGCCGGAGGGCACAGACATTAGACATGTTTAGCTTTGGTTCCCAGTTTTCCAATTTCAATTGCATTCTCAACCTTATGAGATGCATTTATAAACATATACCTCACTCACATGAGGTGCAAATGTAACACTGAAAATGTAAGTGATATATCTTCCAAATACATCAAAACCACACAGCATATATCAATATAACATACAGTAAATGTTTGTTATATTTTGAATTCTATGTTATGAATCCCTTTTTCGCTAAGAGCATGAAACAGGTCATGCTAGTGCATGAGGTGTGCTGAGCTTTTAAGCTACTCTGGAGAAGGGCTTTACACACACTTTCTCTCAAACTCACCTGTTAGTGAGGAAGCCCTAAAGCGGAGGATCTATCTGAGCTCTTTTCCTCTCCATACACTCTACAAACCATCAGCAAACAAATACTAATACCCCTGACAATGATAACTGTAAATTAAGAGCACTCCTTGGGGGTTGTGCAGTAAGCTTGCTTGGAGAGCCGTGAACCAACGAAATATTGACTTGCTGTGATCATTTTACATGCCTTTACTTCTTCCCCCTAGTGGTAAAATGTTGCTACTACTGCTCACTGCTCAGGGAGCCACTCATTCAGAAAGGGGGAGAGTGCAGGAGCAGCACAGCTATTTGTGAAGACTGCTCACTCATGTCATAGCATGGCATAAATGTATCTGACCAAATCCTCAAATCCATTTGACATGATAACAAAATGACCATAAAACCCAGACTCCTGGTTCCAACTTTTTGGCTTTTTTGGCTTTTCATTGCATACAGTGCTTTGCTGAAGCGGACGGGCTATTTCTGAGTCTCTAGTGCTGGGATGGGGGCCCACAGGCAGGCAGGGTGTGTGTGTGGGGGGGGGGGGGGGGGGGCAGTTCCAAAAAAAAAAAAAAACAAACAGTTTGGCATTTTAATGATCTCAAATCTTCAGCAGTTTAATAATGTGTACTTAAACAAAGAGGTCTGAGGCACGTTAAGTTTGGCTGATCAAAGGAATTACACAATTTCAGAGCAAAGAACTTCACATTTGTTTGGGGATATGTCAGTGTGGTGGAATGAGCTCCCCAGAACTGTCAGAGCAGTCACTGATACTGAACCCACACCGGTTTAAACCTGTATCTTAGTTCCCCATTCCATCAGTGGGCAGCCTAAGGTCAAAGTTCACCTCCCTGTGTTGAAACCAATGTTTGCCCCAACTCCGGCGCCCTGCCTTGACCTATACAGTCATATGATGAACACCATGTGCATGACTGAGATAAGCATGTGTGCAGTGGAGAGAGGAGCAGTGCCTGTTCCCCGCTTGTGCCTTATGTACTCAGCAATGCCCACTGGGAGTTGACTGAAAGGGGGAGTCGCCCCTGCTCCTGACTGCTCCACAACTCTGCATATATTATCTCAATTTAGGGCACCGTTGTCACCAGACCAATTGTTGGGCCTGACATATGTCTTGTGAGTGGGGGCTATCCCCGGCACTGGCAAAATGAGTGGTGACACGGCCTGTGTCCGCGACTCCCCTGCCCCCATACCCCCACCCCCCCCAAGTCTCCCCACCCCCCCACCCCACCCCACCTTGCCTGCTGCCGGTCTTTAACTACACTCCACTTTGGCCAGGCTCCTACTTGTTACAGCCCTGACACGAGCGCAGACAATCAAAGTCTTTGGGAACAATGAAATATGCATGGATATCTGTGACAGGCAGATAAAGCAAGGCAATTAGCCACGTAATCCTAGAGAGTTGCCGTCATCCTCTCTCTCTCTTTCTCTCCGTCTCTCTCTCCCCCTCTCTCCCTCTCTCTATACCTCGCTCTCTCGTCTGCTACTCTCTTGCTCTCTATTAGTTAAATGTATTTTGTGTGTCCGCTCCTCATCAAATCAAGCAACACTTCCTCTAATTGGCTTATAAATAATGCAACGAGGCCTGCATTATAATTTCATCAGTGGTAAACATTGCCGGGGCCGCCTGTAAAGAATCTATCCCTCATTAATTTCTTAATTTGGGTAGATGGAAGGAGAGGGAAGCGAGGAACCGGGAGGTGGGGGGGGGGGGGGGTGTGAGCGGGGTGGGTGATCGGATGAATGGGGCCACTCAGATCACCTTGGTCCGAGAGGCAGGGACGGTTTAAATGAGGAAAACGCCGCTGCTGCTGCACTTGCTAATAAATGTCAGAAATTCGATCCGCAGGTTTCATTGGTAGCACTGGCTCAATATTCAAGTCACTGCTCCCAACACTCACATACACACACACACACACACACACACACACCCCTCCCCATTCCAACTACGAGTCTTTTTTTTCCCCCACTTTGTTTATGAATATTTCATACTGAGGGACATACATATTCATCCTAATAGCTTTGCACAGTAAATATTACCAGCATTTCTCTTTTTTTAAAGACAAATATTCATTACAAATTCTGCATACCCTTACTCCTGAAATAATCACACACGCAAGTGCACACACACACACACACACACACACACACACACACACACAAATGACAAGGATACACTACCTAGATGTGTTCATGCAAACCTGGGGGGGGGGGGGTTTGGGGGGTGTTAAACTCATGTGAACACACAGGAACAGGGAAACAGGGAGCTACATCCTGCAGGCAGAGCAAAGTAGGGCCACACTGGATAGCATCAACAGAAAAAAGTTCCCGCTGAGGTCAAAGTCTTACTTTATCGGGCGATTGATTTTATCATCGATGTTTCTCGGGCCGGACAGAATGAAGCTTGTTGGCGGACTGCCAGTCCTCAACATTAAAGCAAGGAGAGTAGCTTTCGGAATATACTGTACCTCACCTGCTCCAAAATCAAAAACTGAGATGTTCCAGTATGCACTGTCTCATGCACTTTCATTTGTACGATGGTACAGTATAACCTCCAGAAGAGGCCTTTCGTCCTCCTCCTTCTTCTGAAGTCTGGTGTACCTGTAAAAAGCTGAGCACCATAACACTGCTCTGTGCTGGTTTATGTACAGACAAAAACCAGGCTGTGGATATTGTTCACCTGTGTTACTTAGCAGTAACACAGGTGTCATTTAGCAGAGGCTCCTATCCCGAGAGACTCACATAGGTTACAGTTTTTATATTATCCATTTATACAGCTGGATATTTACTGAGGCAACTCTGGGTTGAGTACCTTTCCCAAGGGTACAGCAGCAGCGTCCCAGCAGGGAACTGAACCAGCAACCTTTCGACCTTTCGACTACAAGCCCAGCTCCTTACCGCTATGCTACACTGCTGCCCCAGTATAACTTGTCCACAGGAACATTTTTCAGTGGAAAATCCCATTAACAGCATGGTTGTTGCAAGATCTGTCAAAGGGGTCACTCCCAGTGGTCTACACCGCAGATAGAGAAGTCATGTTATCCGTATGCCAGCTGTATCAGCCATGGGGGTGGGGGTGGGGGGGGTCAGGCCTGGAGCTTCACCTCTGTCACTGTTTTCTCTGGCAGACATTGTGATTCTGAGGTCCACTGTACAAGGTACTACCCCCCCCCCCCCCCCGAAAACCACCTATCCCAGCCCCTCCCATGCTATACAAAATAGAAAACACTGCCTAAAATTGGCGAAATTGTCTGAAGTCTCAACTGGACATCCTCATGTTGTCAGAACTCTAGAACGAAGAACCTACAATAAGCACCCAATATTGATATTGATTGACTGACCTTTTTTTTATTGTCTAGGGCCCCACCCAAAAGTTGGTAGTGTCCTGAAATTTCCAAGTTCTCCATTGGGTAGAAGGTTTTGGGCACAATCCCATCAGTCAGCCCTCTCAGTTCTGGAAGCCCCCACACCACCACCACAAAACAACAGACCGTTCCAACAGTGACAAGGAAAAAAATTTTATGACAGCCCCTGACCACCCTGCTCCGGCACTTTCCACCCCCTCACCCCCTGGCCTACCCTGCTCCGGCCCCAACCCCCCCGCCCCCTCGCCCCTTAGCCCCCTCGCCCAGCGCCTCCTGTCCGGCGGTGATGGGCAGGACAGGCTCCTCGTTAATTATAACTTTAATTAATGTAGCAGTAAAATGCGACCTGGCGGGCCCCGGGGCGCGTGGCCCGCATTAGTTCCACCCCGCGGGTCTCACACACACCGGAGCAAGCGGCGCTCTGATTACCGCCGCCTCGCACTCCTGATCGCGCTCCGCACAGTCTCGCCCCCCGGTCCCGGTTCACTGACCCCCTCTTCCCACCGCAAGCGGGGGCCAAGGGAGGGGGGCAAGAGTGACGGTTAAAGGACCATGTTAACAGCCTGGTTTAAAAACTCCCCTCTGACACAGTCAAATGACAGCCCCCAAGACCCACTTAATTACCAGCAGCAAGTTAAAGGATACGCATCTCCTTTGAATTCTATAACACTGGGGAGGAATTATAATTATTCCGGGGGGGGGGGGGGGGGGGGGTGGTTGATGGGGGTTACGCATCAGAGTGAAGCAACACCGGGGTCTCCTGTATGCTCACACATTCCCTAAGCTCTCTTCATTTTCATGGTATCTGTAAACCCCCCCCCCCTTTCCCGGTCTGTTTCATTCTGAGATTTGCTCTAATTTATTTATCGGACAACTCTAGGTTTTAGGCAGCGCAGGGGAATCGCGTGGTTAATATTTAAGAGTGAAACGGCATTGATGGCCGACAGCTGACAGCGGGGAGTTCTGTTTCGGCCACAGAGCGAGGGAAAGAAAATTAACAAGTTAATTATATACAGCAGAGCTCCTCCTTCGTTTTACTCTTATTTATCTCATTGACCCACAGAGCCCTGATCTTTCACAGTATTATCAATACAATGAGTGGGTCTGTACTATGTGGGGGGAAAAAATCAGTTTGCATAAACAAAGCTTCAACAAGAACATTTATTTATAAAAACCAGAGACAAAAAATAGAAGTACAAATACAATTTCTTGATTACAAATAACACAGATTCATGGAATAAGTAGGGCCTGAACAACCCAGAGAAACATGAAAAGATTTTTTCGATCCTGAAGAAAAAAACAGCGACATTCAAACTGCCGTTTGACACACAATAGCAAATTTAAACAGCAGCAGGACTGGTTAAGCCTCAGTGACATTCTGAAACATTTGAGCCATTTACCTATTGTAGTCTAAACAGAATTTACCAGCATGAATGATTAGAAAAAAAAGAAAATATATTTGTGATCCTGAAGAAGAAAAAAAAAAACAGCACCGTTCACAGTATGTAAAAGAACCTACAGCTTTCGGGCCTAAAACACGACTCCTTGCCTTCTTGACCCTGCTCTCAGGTTAATGATGTCATGGTGTTGAAGGAGGCCGGTAACGCAGCGGGAGAGGAGGAAGGCCTTCGTGAGCAGCGCTTAAGGGCCACACACGTCACCCGAGGGTTTCGAGTTTCCCTGAGGTGGGACACTGAGATTTGACCCCAATGTAAGGTACCTCACCTTGACAGCTACAGCAGAAAGGCCCATGTTCATTAAGACCTACCAGCCGCATGCAAAAGTGCAGACCATGGACAAGCACATGCACAAAGGAAATAAATACTGTAACCCAAGGTGCCACAACTACAGAAACGGCACTTCAAACCTATGACTCACTGTGCGTTTTGTTACAAAAGAAATGATGCTCTCTCCTGCTTAATTCTGTGCCATACCACTGTTCACAATTTGTTGTGCAAAACCAGCTGCCATCACCTCATGAAAACATGTCTGCTTTATAAACAATAACTTTTAGATACTGTGCAGTAAAAATACAGCAACCAAAAGGACACATCACAAACGGAAGTGTCAACACTGAGATGAATAATTCAATAACTTTGGCTTACAATGTATTAATACTAACTGCATAGAGAAAGGACAACTTCACAGAACTCCTTCATACCAATTAACCCCGGCAACCAACACAACAGAGCCGATCTCGTTCAAGGATCAGACATCAATACTTACGACTTGCAGAGAGGGAGAGCGACACAGACAAACTGCCATTTGACAAACAACAGCAAATTTAAACAGCGGCAGACCTCGTTAAGCCTCAGTGACTTTCTGAAAGGTTTGAGCCACCACCTGCACCTATCGGGGTCACAGAAGCATTTACTGACATGAACGATCAGAAGGGTATGTTTTTAGCTATGTTCTAATGCTCTGGATTACCACATGAAAAGCATATAAATCATCCAGAAGTGGAGCCTGTACAGGACTCGGCGCTCAGAGGTGGTCAGCAGCTGCAGCAGCTGCACAGGCGGTGGACGTCGGGACACTTTGCTGCTCATGCTGGCAGAAGCCAGGGCTTCACACCATCCACCAGAGCACAGAGGGCCTCTTCAGACCCCTCTCAAAGGGCGTCCAAACAGAGACGCGCAATGAATACCCATGTTACCGAAACCCAGGGCAATTTTTATTTTGTTTTTATTTATTTTTTTTTTTTAAGAGAAATGATAATTTGCTGTGGTGCTGATCGGGCCTTCTTTATCAAGCCCAGCCAAGCTGGAGGGCCGGGGGGCAAGATGCAACGCCTCGCATCTTCAAAACCCCCCGGGCGAGATCCCGTGTTCAGCGGGCCTGGGTGAGGGAGGCCGGCGCCCTCACACCAGCTCCAGAGAACCCGCGGCGGATCAGAGCGGACACCGCCGGCTCAGGGCCCCCCGAGCCCCCACCGCATCTTTGATCTGGAGCCGCTACCCTCCACGTCAAGCCGGGACCCCTTCGGGAAGGTGGGGGGGGGGGGGGGGGGGGGGGGGGGGGGGGGGTTGGGGGGGCGGTTATGAGGGGGTACACAGCGGACGCGCATCTCCCCCGGCCCCTGTTATCAAACAAGGGTTAATCACATTTAACAATGTGCACTCTTAACCCCCCCGTGCACATCCCTTTCATTAGAATTAGTGGCGCGTCTGCCGCTAGGAGCCGAGCTGTCCCTCATTATGGCAGAATCTCATTAGAAACTAGGCCCACGGGGGGACGGAGTCAGTCTTAAAACTCACTTCTCTCTCTCTCTCTCATCTGCCCGAAGTGGCCATCTCTCAGCATATGCAGTGAGTGACTGAAAGACTGTTCCAAATTTTTTTTTTTCTGTTGTTGTCGTTTTCATTTTTTTTTTCTGTCCTCACTTTCACATCAACCTTCAAACACATTTGCTCCAACCATGAGGCAATTTGAGAGAGGAAGGCGCTTCTTCTCCCTGGCCTTAACAGGGAAGAGGGAAAGAAAAAAAAAAAACGCTTCAAACTATTGTTTGCATTCTTTCGTAAAGTGCTGTGTAAGTGCTTTGGGGGTTTGGGGGGGGGGTACGGAACAAGAGTCCCCTGTGCGGTTCTGAGAATGAGACAGACTTTGAAGCCGGAACGGCTTGCATTTCGGAGGCTCCTTGGCGCTCACCTGCAGCATGGCCGCTGAGGGGGACTCAGACTCCGCTTTCTGAAAGAGGGGGGCAGTGCAATCACATTCAAGTGTCATTAATCACAGCTGAAGGCAGCGAGCATGGCGGGAACCTGCAGCAAACTGTCGGGCCGACCCGCTAGAAGAGCGGGCAGTCGCAGAAGATGCAGGGACCCTGCAACAACCTCTTCATCCAGTCTGGGTCTGGGGAGGGAAGGGGGCGTCAGAAGGGGGGGGGGGGAGGAGAGAAGAGAGAGAGAAGCATTATGGGGACACCACAAACTTTAACTTCCAATATCATCCGTACAGTTACAGCTATTACTGCGCAATTCCTTTTAAGTGACAGTTTGCTTTTCATGTTGGTTTGCTTCATCACAAAAGTGATTTGCAGGTATAATGCTGGATTACAGACAGTCGTTGTCGGTTAAAATACTTCACTTCACAAGACTTCACTTGTCTTCCCTGTAGGTCAGAAAAGTGGTGCTGGGCCCCTGCAGGCCTGTACGGGAAAGACAGCGAAAGAGACCGCTAAGACAGCGGAATCGGAAAGGCGGCGGGGGGGGGGGGGGGTGGGGGAGACGGGCTGCTCACCTTCGGGCAGGGGGTACCTGGCGATGCTGTCCTTCAGGAGACAGCGCCGCTGCGTCACGTCCTGGCTGGCCTGGAGCGTCAGCACGCACCTGGGAGAGACAGGACGAATGTGTCAGACTCACGACAGCGGGGTGTGTCACCTGCCCGCGACAAGCTGTGGGGGGGGTGTGACATTCCGCCAAGCCTCCACTAGGGACAGCACAAGGCTTAAAAGAGAAGGAGGCGGGACTCAAAAGAAAGGGAAAAATGACTACTGAGCCCCCACACAAAAAAACAACAACAAAATGTTCAGCATCAGTATGTTGAATTGGTTCCTGGCTGTCTAATATGAGACAGTTGGAGAACACTGTGCTTTCTGTGTTTCCCAACACTGCCACAATTATTGGGGACGGGGACACCCCCCCAAACACTGTGGTCTCCCCTCCCCTTCCTCCAAAGGCAAGCGCTGAGGTTCTGAACCTGGTTCAGATGTGCAGTACAATAAAAAAGGCTGGTAAACCAAAGCCAATGAGCAATCCAAAAAAAAAAAAAACAGCACTGTAACTGAAACCGTACCCGTAGCTATAACAACCCTACAGCGCCGATGGGGGATCGCCATGACAACCATGTGGGCGTCATCATCATTACTATTCTCTTGGAGTAGCATGGCAACAGTAAAAGCTTTGAGATTTGTCCCGGGAGAGCGGGGGGGCCGGAGGTGGAAGATGGTGTGCCGGGGGGGGAGGCCGAGAGGCTGCTGAGGACGGGGGAAGGCCAGAGAGAGCGGGTACGGCCTGTTCCACCGGCCCTCTGTCATGCCGGCCTCAGTCCGCCAGCCTCACACACACCTGGTGAGAAGAGTGCACTGAACTGGGGTACGCAGGCACGGACCACCTCTACACTGACCTGGGGTACACAGGCACGGACCACCTCTACGCTGAACTGGGGTACGCAGGCACGGACCACCTCTACACTGACCTGGGGTACGCAGGCACGGACCACCTCTACACTGACCTGGGGTACGCAGGCACGGACCACCTCTACGCTGACCTGGGGTACGCAGGCACGGACCACCTCTACGCTGAACTGGGGTACGCAGACACGGACCACCTCTACGCTGACCTGGGGTACGCAGGCACGGACCACCTCTACACTGACCTGGGGTACGCAGGCACGGACCACCTCTACACTGACCTGGGGTACGCAGGCACGGACCACCTCTACACTTAACTGGGATACGCAGGCATGGACCACCTCTACACTGACCTGGGGTACGCAGGCACGGACCACCTCTACACTGACCTGGGGTACGCAGGCACGGACCACCTCTACACTGACCTGGGGTACGCAGGCACGGACCACCTCTACACTGACCTGGGGTACGCAGGCACGGACCACCTCTACGCTGACCTGGGGTACGCAGGCACGGACCACCTCTACGCTGACCTGGGGTACGCAGACACGGACCACCTCTACGCTGACCTGGGGTACGCAGGCACGGACCACCTCTACGCTGACCTGGGGTACGCAGGCACGGACCACCTCTACACTGACCTGGGGTACGCAGGCACGGACCACCTCTACGCTGACCTGGGGTACGCAGGCACGGACCACCTCTACACTGACCTGGGGTACGCAGGCACGGACCACCTCTACACTGACCTGGGGTACGCAGGCACGGACCACCTCTACGCTGACCTGGGGTACGCAGGCACGGACCACCTCTACGCTGACCTGGGGTACGCAGGCACGGACCACCTCTACGCTGCAACACAAGGTGCCCGCTCGCCCCTCATGCAATGGCTGACACCTCCTGCTCGGGGACCGGGGCGGACGCAGCGCCTGCCGCTTTTCACTGCTCTGCCTTTTCACATACGTCATCTCAATTCACAGTGCCGTCACCGGGCGTTTCGTCCGGCCTGGGCGAGGGGGGCAGGAGGAGGAGGAGGGGAAGCAGGTACACGGTACGACACGGGCGTTAGAAGACACTGGGGATATGAAGGCGTAGGGGTTAGAGAGGAGGAGCTGGGGGGGGAGGCAGGTTTAGGCAGGAAGTGGATGAGGTTAGAGGGGAAGAGCAGGGTTTTTGGATGTGAGGGGTGTGGAGGGTAAGAGAAGGAAATCAGAGAGGAAGAGGAGGAGATTAGAGGGTAACAGAAGGGCTTTGGGATGTGAGAGGTGTGGGGGGAAGAGAAGGAAATCAGAGAGGAAGAGGAGGAGATTACAGGGTAACAGAAGGGCTTTGAGATGTGAGGGGTTTATAGGGGAGCAGGAGGAGTTTAGGAGGGAAGAGGACGGGTTTAAGATGGAGTGTGAAAGGAGACGGAGAGGAGCGGGTACCTGATCCACACGTGGCCGTTGCTGCACATGGCCAGCCGGCAGTCGCTGAAGGGAAGCACCTCCCTGCACAGACTGCAGTACTCAGGGAACGTCTGCTTGTTCATCTTCTTGAAGATGTGGCCAATCAGAACCTGCGGAACACGGGCAGCACAGAGCACAGGAAGTGACGAGATCAGCGGCACCTGGGCGGCACGGGCAGGACAGGAAGTGATCAGACCAGGAAGTGGTCCCAGCTTGCAGGGGTCAGACATCATCTTTAGGAGTACATATTATAACAGATGGGGTTTGATCACAGGCTTGAGAGGCTTTTTGCAGTGAACACAGAAGTCACGTAACCCCCAGATGTAACCCCGCAGAAGTTTTGCTTGTACCACATGTGAATATGTGTATGATTATTTCATATATTGTTGACTTTTGTCTATTTGCTTGTGTTGTACTCTGCCTCACTTGTAAGTCGCTTTGGATTAAAGCATCTGCCAAATGAATAAGTATAAATTTAAATGTAAATTTCAGGAGTAATAAAGCAATGCAGAATTTGTAATAAATATTTGTCTTAAGAAAACAACACTGGTAATGTTTACCGTTCAAATCTTTTTGGATAAATCTGCTTGTCGCTCAATATTAAATAAACGAAGATGAATACTCAACATTACATTCAATTAATTTAGCATTCGCTCTTATCCAGAGTGTCTTCCGGCACAACAGAACGTAAGTGTATCCATTCAAGTTGAATGGGCAACAGTGTCAGACCAGGCTAATAACACAATTCAAGCCCTACCACAAGTTAACTTGTGCAACCTGGCTAGACAAGGGAAGCCAAGTATATTACCATATATCAGTCACTGGATCAATAAAAAGATACAGTAGTATTAAAGCGGTATGGTATGGAGGTGGCGGTTGAGTATGTGTGTGGGGGTGTTTTGTGTGACCTCACCTTGGTGGCCCTGTCCTCGTAGGTGGGATCACTCTGCAGGAAGTCGCACACACCCCTGGTGGGGATGCTGGTGTTCTCGCCGATGTAGGTGTGCAGGTACACTTCCCCCAGCACCTTCTTCATGTGCTCGCGCACCAGCTGGGTCTCCATCGCCTCGATCCTCTCCGTGATCTCTCTCACCTGCTCTTTGGCGGCCCCGCCCCCTCGGTCCTGGGAGCCCGCCCCCTCTGAGGCCCCGCCTCCTGCCCCCTCGCCATCCTCCTCCTCCCCCTCCCCCTCCTCCTCCTCATCCTCCTCGTCCCCGACGAACACCTTGGCACTGTCGAGTGAGGGCCGCCAGCGCGCCTCGGACGGGGCCTTCTGCAGGGACTGGTAGAGCACGCGCAGCAGGAAGAGCTGCAGCCGCTGCAGGTAGGCGGACCCCGAGGCGCGCACCTGGCCGTCCAGCTCTGCCTGCAGCGCCGGGTCGATGCGCTTCTCCTGCAGCACCTTCCAGCGCACCAGGTCCAGCAGGTCCATCTGCCGGAACAGGCTCTGCGCGCCGGACCGCAGCAGCTCCGCCTCCGCCTCCTCCGGCGTCTTCAGCGCCACCAGCTGCACCTGGTAGCTGCGGCTGACCGGGTGCAGCCGGTTGGCCATGCCCTCGGAGGTGACCAGCGCCAGGTAGGCGCCGTTGGGGCTGACGGCCACGCCGTACACCCGCCGCCCCGCCACGCCCTCCGGCAGTTCCAGCCGCTCCTGCCGGAATGTCACCGCCACCTGCGTGAAGACGGGCGTCAGCTTCCGCACGCCGTCGTCCGCCGAGCAGGTGAAGACGGAGCCGTCCCCGTGGCGGGCGGCGGTCACGGCGGCGATGGGGCCGGAGTGCAGCCCCGTCACGTGCGAGCGGTACATGCTCAGCCCGGCCCGGGAGATGAGCAGCAGGCACCAGCACAGGTAGGGCCCGCGGGCCGCCAGCACCAGGCTGCAGTTGACCTTCTGGTGCGGGTGGAAGAGCGAGACGCAGCGAATGCTGTGCACGGGGATCAGGTCCGCCTCCTCGCACAGCAGCATGGGTTTGCGCAGCGTGAAGCGGCCCTTCACCGCCTTCAGATTCACCGGCAGCAGCCGCAGCGGCCCCGCCGAGCTGCCCACGATCAGCCCGGTCATCCTGAGCCCGCCGTGGTCGAACTCCCACCAGGCCAGCGCGCTGGGGGAGGGCACGCCCGAGCGGAGGGTGCTGCAGGACACCACCGAGTCCCGCCCCAGCACGGGCACGGCCAGGTGCCAGACGGCGATGTCCCCGTTCTCCATCAGCGCCGCCAGCAGCACGCTGCCCACATCCCGGCACTCGTTGTTGGGCTGCACCTGCTGCGTGCCGCAGACGCCCGACCACTCCATGCGCACGGGCGTCTGCATGGCGTACCGCCGCCGCAGCTCGGCCGGGTCGCCCGGCGGGCCCAGCGGAGGCTCCGCCCCCGGCAGCGAGTAGTCGGCCTCCGCCAGCAGCTCCCCGTACGCCTCGCTCAGGTCCAGCAGGGGGCGCCACTGCAGCCGGCCGTTGCAGCTGTGCACGACGAGCCTGCCGTCCAGCGTGAGGGTGGCCAGCAGGCAGCGGCCGCTAGCGTCGCAGCCCAGAGGAGACCAGCTGGCGTACTTCACGCCCAGCATGGGCGGCAGCGCCCCCACGACCGGGTTCATGACCCGGTCCAGCAGGAAGGGCTGTCTGACCGTCGGGTCCGGCGAGCCCGCGAGCTTCTCCTTCACCTCCTGCACCTCTCCCTCGGGGCCCACCTGTGGACATACGGACAGACAGACAGACAGACGGGAGGGTATGTGAAGGAAATGTGGGAGATGTGGGGGGAAAAAATAAGTGCAGTAAAGTAATAAAAAGAATTGCAGAAGTAACACTGGTAGTAATAAAGTAACCACAAGAAAAATATGGATTCATATTTCATACAGAATTTCATTTCTTTACACCTCATTTATTATTGCAAATGTTTTGCTTAGATGAACGTGACAACTAAAAACTCAGCCAAAATATGCCTAGAGCACGGATAACTAACATTGTTCTACAAAAATGTACAATTCCTTAAACAGAGATCTGATTGTAAAACAATCTTCCTAGTTGTGCAGTCATAACTTCCTAGCTAACTGGGACAAGGGTACTCGGCGCTAGCTTCCCCCACAGAAAATCCCATCAGATCGTGTGTAGACAATAACCAGGTTTACACGCTGCACTGTACAGATCTCAGGAGGCTGCAGGAGCCGTGAGTAAATGAATCTGAATCTCCACGGCTACGTCTGCGAGTTAGCTTGCTAACCACTAATGAATGAGCGTTAATTTAGCCACCTAGCTAGCGACTGCTGACCACTACTGGTGACGCGCAAGCGCAAAGGCGAAAACATCAACTGATGGGTGATGTGCCAGGCGTCTGGCACGATGCGCTGCCGCTCCGCAGCCCGGACATCTACCTTTAGCACATGCACATCATTCGGCACGGGGATGGACGTCCGATGGATGACCAGGTCTTGGCTGAAATTGTAAACGTCGGGCAAGATCTCCATTACAGCAGTGCTGCTAGCACAACACGCCGATACCCGGTGGTCTTCGGACCACGAGAGGGGCTCCACGCCGCAAACTCGGCTGAGGAGCTTCACCTCGGGCTCTCTCTTAACGATCCGCCCGGGTTCCGTCCCGGCGCTGGTGTCAGGCTCGGGTTCAGCCCCCCCTCCGTCTGCACCACGATCTGGAGCCGCAGCCGCCATTTTCCGTTCAAAGAAAAAAAAACAACCGCGTCTCCAGGAAATTACGGTTCTCGAGGAGGCGGGACATCCCGTGACAGCGCTCATAAATCAACAGTTTAGGTTGCCAGATTGCGTATTTCGGTGTGGAAGACAGAGAAACACAGCCTGCATGATGTGCACGTGCCTTCTTGTCACATCGAAAATGTCTGCTGTAGGCGCAGACACAACAGGTGATATTTCGGAATAGTCAATGCCATCAACATAATAGATGTGCAAATGTCAAAGTTAAATAAATATTTGCATGCACGTGAAAGGGTCGCACTGCAATAGCCTACCTGTAAACAGAATAATGTATTATTATTATTATTATTACCTAGCAGACACCGAAAATACGATTGGAGTGCAATAGTTTACAATTAATTAGTACAATCTACAATAGGTGTTCCTTTTGGTCACAGCAGTGTGCTTGTTCTAAGCGCGGGGGATCTTGCAGGGAAATCCATAGCCGATGCGAAAGAACCACAGGCGGTGGAACCCATTACAACCTGAAAAGTATAGTCAGGTGTATCTGAACAAGGAAATGCCATTCGTGTTCTTAGCCCAATGTATTATACAAAGCTTGCCTTTACACCTAAATGCATAATTTGATACTAACCATGTGCTAATACGCTACTATTATTATGAAGAGAAAGAAGTTGATTATGTGAGCGAGCGCACTCCTCGTTGCTGGAGAACAGCGGTGTAAATCACTTCGTGTCTGAACGTGAGAGCGACACCGCGGCAGATTAAATTGAGCAGGGTTATCAGTCCTGACCAGGTAACCTTACACCGCTGGAGCCGCTCACCGGACGAGAGGCCGGAAAACAATGCTTTTAAAAGGCCTGAATTATTTATTCGTCCCTGTCATTGTACGGTTTTATAAATAGTCAGAGTGCATCACTAAATAAAACTAAATACCCGCTGGGTGGGATTACCACGCTGTTATAAAAAAGAGGACAGATCCGATGTTTCCTCCTGCAGCTGACGACTCCCCTGGACGACAGCTGCTCATGTACATTACAGAAAGCCGTCTGGAGCCGCGGCTGCCGCGTAATGGGCCACTCAGAGCAGCGAAACGGCCCGTTGTTGCGATCTTTCAGCCGTTGCAAGGAAGGATCTAACACCGGGAAAATTAACAAACGTGAAGGACTGTGCAGTAAAATAGCAAACCGCCGCTTAAACCCATCGTGTCCTCTGTTTAAATAATGTTATTAATAGATAAATGGGAACATTGTAGATTAGTTCATTCTTAATGGACCGTGTTGCGGATGAATATTTAACAAGCGCGAGGGAATGCCTCGCCTCGCTGTATCTGTGGGACCGTCCCGTTAAGCATCCGTCAAACCCCCCCCCCCCCCGTGTATCCACACCGCTCCATTCTCCTCCGTGCCGTAGCCTCATTTCTCGAGAAGCACCAGGCCAACACCTCCAATGCGGACGCTTTCTTTCGCTTTTCTCTGTAAAGCCGTTTAATTTCGTGAGGGAAATTACATAGCCTCACGTCTTGGACGGTTTATGTAAAACAACATAGGGCCTACCTGTACCATATTCTGTGGCTTGTAACTGTACCCAGTAGGCCACGTGGTATAGTTCGAACTAAGGTTATAATTCTTCTGGTACTGCTTATTTATAAAAAGTGTTCAGCAACTGTGTGCCTAGGTGGACCTTCTTAGCAGAAAGGCTATGTAGCCATAGTGTGGTGTAGTGGCACGGAACCCAAATGTTGCTGGTTTGACACCCAAGTGGGCCAGTGCTGTTGTACCCTTGAGCAAGCAAACTGAAATTTATTTAGGCAAATATCCAGCTGTACAAATAATAAGCAGGAACTCTGATCTTGGTAGACTAAAAGTTGCTGTGGATAACAGTTTCTACTAAGCAAATTTAACACTGTAGTTGTAATAGTGAAATTATGTTGGTATAATTACTCATTTAAAGGTCGCAGGATGAGGCCGGCCTTCTGTGAATTCCCCAGTTCGCCAGAAATCGTCTTTTATTGTGTTTGAAGCAGCTGTCTCTCTCTCAGCTCTCCTTAGGGCCTCTCGCTGACCCCTTTTGGAGATTGTACCCTTTTATTATACCCTGTTATTTGGAGATTGTAACCCCCTTTTATAACCTGCAATTTTTAGACTGTATCCCTTATTATACCCTGTCATTTGGAGATTGTACCCCCTTACTCACACTTTACTGCTGATTTTTTTCCCCGTCAATCTTCTGGGAGATCTGAGAGGAACCCCACCGACTACACGTATGCTGTAAGTCACTGCTCAGGGGTGGCTTGATGCATCGCTCATCATAGACCTTTGAGTCATTGAGATGTGTCAGACGCTCCTGAAAGGAGGGGGGGGAGGCCTGCGGAAGCTCACACTCAGATCGGTCCAATTTTATACTGGCAGCAGCAAAGCATTCTGGGAAATCATCCGCGTGTCATTGCCGTGGAGGTCCCTGAATTCCTCTGGGACGCCCCCCCCCTCTGCAGTCACGGTCGGGAGGACGAATCGGCGGACCCCGCAGGGGAGGGCCCCCCGAGGACACAGACGGCGTCTCCTCGTGGGGGCCGCCCCGTCAGAGGTTAGGAGCGACCTGCACGCGGCCCGCTCTCCCTGCCTCCAGCTGCGGCGGGTGCACCTGACAGGTGTCTCTCCGCACACCCCGTCTTCAGGAGGAGGGACGCGGGGTCAAGGGTGGACGGGGGCGGGGGGGCCGGGAGTCGCTCCGCCTCCCGCGGTCGGCCGTCGGAGCTCTCGGCGTGAGGCACGGCCGGCCCTCGCCTTCGCGCCTCACCAAATCCCCTCTCAATGAGAAGCCAATGATTTCCTATCAGCAGGATACACAATGCTTAGGAGGCTATTTATAGAGGCCCTGGGACAGGCGCAGATGACAGCGCTGGGAGTTACCCTGAACAGGGAACAAGGTGAAACAAAGTTATGTGCCGAGGAGTAGTTTGTAATCTTGCAGGAGCGCGGGTGGGTGCGTGTGAGCGGTAATCGGTATCGGCCTCAGGTAAGTGGTCAGGGTCAGCGTTTCCATGGAGGCCGGGGTTAATTGGACAGCTCTGCCGTATCATGTGACCGTGATGCTCAGGAACCCGCACCTGGGCTACCTGACCAACCTGCGTCCTGAGGCCAGGGCTTCATTCACACACTCACACAGGCCCAGCGGTCTAACACACACACACACACATACACACATACATGCATACACACACACATACACGCACACACAGATACACACACACACATACACACACATATACATATATGCATCCACACGCACACACACATGTACACACGCACACACAGATACACACGCACACACACACAAGCAGATACACAAACAACCATGCATGTACATACACAGACACATGTGTGCACACACACGCACACACAAATATGCACGCATACACATACACACATATGCAGGTACACACAAACACACACACGCATGCATGCACAAACACATATGCGCACATACGCACACATAGATATACACACATGCATGTATACACACAAATACACACACATGTGCACACACATGCACATGTACACACATGCGTACACACACACACACGCATGTACACACAGAAATATACACACGTGCACACACATGCACGCATGAATGCACACACAGAAACACACACACATACATAAACAATATAGATTCATAACTGCCCTAGGCTTCCTGTCCATACTAAACACTCCTATCCGGTGGAGGCTGTGTCGCTATCATGTTGTATTTTCCATTTGTTTGTTTTCCCCTGTTTCTGTCTTCAGGCTCCGCGTTGTGATTGGCTGTGAAACGCTGGGCGCCTGCCGATTTGCAGAGAGCTCGTGGAAAGGTTCCACAGGCCAGTGAATTCCATGTAATTTGTATTAAATGCTTTGGTTACACTGTTTGTTGGGGTCCTTTTCATTAACAATTAATGAATATATTATTAAAACATTATTGCCTTTTACTGCATTGCCTGCAGTGAAATAGACATCACTCACCCTGTCCAAATGACTTCAGGACAGGCATCGTAAAACCACTCAATTACTGCTTTATAGCAATAATTGATGTTCAACAAGCAATCTTAAGTCATTTACAAGAGGTGAGCAGCGTCTGCTTTTGGATAGACAATGTAAAACAATCAGTGTGAGTTAATAACATAATGATTTATTAATGGTTAATAAATGGGCCGTAATTCATATGAGGTGTCGCCCGTACATTTTGATTTGTCTGCGGAATATAAACTTATGAAAAGTAAAGGGAAGTTTTCAGTGGCGAAACACCCAGAGATATAAATATGAGCCGTTATGTATATACTCAGTGGTAATAGATAAATTATTCATTCTGGGTAATGATTAATTAAAAAAGGCCTCAGGTCCTTTAGTGGCAGGTACAGGCTGAGACACTGACATCCCCATGTGAGGTGCTGAACGTTTTTTGTCCCTCTCTCCCTCTCGCCCCCTCCCTCTCTCTCTCTCTCCCTCTCTCTGTCTCTCCCTCTCACACCGCATGGGCTGCTCTCTGCCCCAGTTTAAGGAAGGGCCAGCAAACGGTTCCGTTTCCCGTCAAGCTGTTAGGGCATGGAGCTTCAGCAGTCACTCTCTCCGCCGCTGCGCTACGAGGGGACAAGGACGAGAACCCCGCTTCTGCACCCCCCCTCCGCCTGCCACACCCCACCTCTGGCTGGCCTCTCTCCGACCGTACGAGCAGACGGTGCAGAGGTGTGAGGGCGGGGCAGAATCAGCACAGAATGCACAGTTTGTTTTTTGTTTTTTTTACGTCCTGTTCAAATATCAGCTTTGACCACAAACCGACGCAGTTAACCCACACGCATCATTTCCCTGCTGAAGTCTCTGCACTGTGAGGGACAGACATCATAGCAGGGTAGCGGAGGGAGAGGCTGCTGGAACTGCACGTCCTCACACCTTGATCGGACACAGATCCATTTCTGTCCCTTCCTTCAAAACAAAGGACATCATAAAGGCCCTTCTTACCACACGCTCAGCTGCGGCCGCATCTGGTCTCCTGCATGCGCCAGGTGCATTCCTGCATGCCCACACATGCACGCTCACATTTTCTTCGCGCCTCCGCACAGGCCGGCTCCGCGCTCTGTCCCTCCGTCCACCTCCTCGGCGCCTGGCGGGGGCGTGGCCGTTCCCCCCCTCTCCCCGGCCTGAGCCAGCTGGTGGTGGGCAGAACGTGCCCCGCGGCGGTGCCAGGGGTGTGCCAGGGGGGCCGGGGGCCCGGCTCGGCGCTCACCCCCGCCTCGGGAGCGCTAATGGAGGAGCGCAAGGCCGCACATATGGCCTCTCCGGGAGCGGGGGCCCCGGAGGCCGGCTCACAGAGACGCGACCCCCGCGCTCGACACCAGACAGGACAGGCCCGGGCGAGGCCTGGCCCGACAGCCGGCCGGTTATGGATGTGTTTGGTAATGGGACAGCGCAGGGCTAGGTCCTCCGCAGCAGCCCCAGGGACCAGGAATGCAGGAGACGCACAGCTGTTACAAGTTTCGGTTCAGGCACAGATTGTTTGCATCATCTGTTTCGTGCAAAAAAAAAAGAGAGAGAGAAAGAAAAAGCACGGGAGAAATCAGTCCTGCATGCCTGCGATGCCTTTAGCCGCTCGGTGAAGCAGAAGAGCGAATTTTTCTGACTGAAGCTTCGTTTTATGGAGGTGGAGAGAGTGCAAAAAAACAAATGTGATTCACACAGAAAGCTCATGAAATTACATACTTTATAACAGTGCTTCAAGCTTTCAGTCTCAGGCCCCGAGCAAATTGCACCCTTTCTCCCGCAAAACATTTGTTACACATTGACTTTCATATTTTCCAGGGTTTTCTTTTGAAGATGTTAAGTATTTTGTCTGACTGGATGAGAGTCCTTTAATAAGACATGCTCAGAGCTGACTTATTTAACAGAAATAGCGAGTGTGTAATGTTAGCCCGATTAGTCTATCAGTAGTTCATATCCACAGTAAACACTGGGTTTTTTACACCATTGGACATACTCAAATTTAATAGCAGATCGTTCAATCACATCCCAGTGATGGGTGTCGCATGACCCTGCTCTTTGGGCACAGGGCACTCCTGTTAGGACAGGCAGGGTGAAAACATTTTCAAAGACGATGAGCTGAAACTTGCAAATATGAACAGCTGATGTGCTGTTTGATGTGGCCAAGGAAATCCTGTGTCACAACTGGCAGATAAGGCCATAAAGCGTGATGTCATCAACAGGTGACATTTAAACCAACGTCGTTAAAACTCTGCCTTCCTTCGCCTTTCCTCACTCTAACGGGAGGGAACAGAGATGTTTCAGGGATTCTTTCAAAGCGAGCCGGGCGTCGTCCGTCCGTCCGTTACCGTCCATTTTTCGGGAGAGAGAGCGAGAGGCGTGTGGCAAAGCCGACGCCCGGGAAGGACGTCCTTCTGCTGTGTGCCGGGGAAAAAAGCCGGCCGCCAAAATCCATCAGATGAGGACCCAGTGTGAGGACCAGCATGCCCGCGTTAAGGAAATGGGACGCACTGGAGCGCGATGGCTCCACACTCTGGCACCGTCCCGGCCGGCCCGGTGCTGAACCGTGCTCGATCGGGCAGGGGAGGGGGGGGGGGGGGGGGGGGGGGGTCGTGCAGGGCGCGGGCGAGAGAGCGGCGCTCACGCGGGCGTGGGGAAATGGAGCTCCGGCTCTCCGCTAGCACCCACGCGCCCTGTGCGAAATGCTGCCTGCGTTGTGACAACCAGCGATGGTGCACGGTGTGCAGACTCCCCTGGAGCACCCCCTCCCCACCCAACCCCCCCCCCCCCCCCCCCCGCTTCCTGAGAATGATGCCGCCATCTTGGCTCTCGCTCGCCGCCGCTCTTTTCGGCGTTTTTTCGGCAGGGGCGGGGAGTTTAGGCGGCGTTAGCGGCGGGGACAGAGGCGCCACGCGCGCACACATCCTCTGTGTCCTGAACCACACACGCAGTTGAAAACGGAACTAAAATTACCACATCAGCAAGACACCTGCAATCTGTAATGTAGACCTAAATAGAGAAAAAGAGAATCCAATCATTAAAGTCAGCAAAAAAAAAAAAAAAAAAAAACAGCTCGACGTGAACTTGCCCTGGTTTCTCAAAGTGTTCTTTAAAAAAAAAAAAAGTGAGGCCAGACTGTTAAACAGGTCAGTCCCTTCTCCCTCCCCCTCCCTCCCTCTCTCCCTCTCTCCCTGGAAGTGGAACAAAAGCCCCCCCACTCCCCCCCCCCCCACCTCTCCATTTTATTGGTGACAGCTGCCGCAAAACAAACTCGCGGAGTGAGAGAGATGATGTGTCAGTGGAAGGTCCTTTAGCCCGCGCCGCTAATCTGTCACGCGCCGCTCCTTGTTTACCGTCCTCCCTCCTCGCCGCCCGGCCGCCGTCGGCCCGCCTTCGCCGTAATGGCGACAGATGCTGACCCACGGAAGTGTGAATCTTGCCGATTTCCCCCCGCTGCCAACCTGTAAATTACTGCTATCGGGAGTAATTAGACCTGATAAAACCCTTCCAAGCGCCGGCCCCCGCTCCCCCCCTGCCCCCCCCCCCCTCCCGCTCGCCTGGCTGTGCCACAAGAAACTGGGACTCAAAAGGCAGAAGGTTGCTGGCATCGGCCGATACCTCCGTTAACCCCTCTCTGACTCCTCTGGAAAAAATTCTCTCTCTCTCTCTGCCTTTCTCCCATTGGTCTGTTTATAACAGGAGAAGTTGGCGAGAGCAGACTCCTTAAACCACCCATTGCTGTTCTACAGTATTAAAATATCCATTCTCTTTGCTGACATCTGCAGCTAAGTTTCCTGTCATGGCCTGTGCTCCTTAATTAAAATGCTGCCCCATTTTTGAGGTTAGAACACCCTGCCCAAGGGCAGAGCCACCTGCAGGCCGCTGTCTCAGTCCCTCTCTGGGGTGGTGGGGGGGGTGTGTTTGAGACATTACTTTTAGTCAGTTGTAAAATCAGCACAGATTCTTTATTCATGATACAGAGAGCTTGGTGTGCATCATATTGAAATTTCTGTCTGCTATTTAGGAAGCTACAAGTGTTCCGATTTGTTGGCTTTGTGCAAACATTCTTCAAAGGGGTGTGGCCGAAAATGGAGCCACCGTAGTCTCCAGGGGAATTCAGACAACGGCAGAAAATCGTGTTACCAACCAGAACCTCGTAGACAGAGCGCGGCCGAAACACTGAGGCTTAAAACCTGTGCAAGAGCAGAAAATTTCTGACATCACTCCACAGAAACGCTGCATGTGAAATACAAAACATTAAAACTTAGAAAAGTTATCAAAATGTTTACCTTACCCACGCATGCACTGTTCCTAGTGAGTTACTTTGGTTTATCCTACCAGGGCAGGAATCCATTCAAATCCTTAAAGTGCAACCCACAGACCCCCCACCCGCACAAAAATGCGAATCTGGTGTGGAAACACACTGCAACAATGGTGACTGTCGTCAAGTGACTACTTTGGGACCACAATTTTGGGTCCCTGTTGGACTGAAAGCTGTCCTTCACCTGGTCTTATTTTAGCATTCTACTAACATGGCAAGATATTTACGCAGGCCAAACAAGCCATTTGAAAGTATCATCTGAGAAAGAGTTAAAGCCTTCTGTGTACAGCGTCAGTTCCCCATGAATACAGGTGAGGAGACCTGTCTCTTGGTCTTCAGTGTTGTTTAATTAGCAGTTCCCTGTTTCTCCCCATTCAAGACTCCTGGCCCTCCCGGTGTTCGCAAATTACAAACTTCACAACGCTTACCATAAGAAACAGAAGAGTATTAAATGACAAGATCAAGTCATTCAGCTTATCTATGTTTGTTCTTCCCCCTGTAGTCTGGAGTATATTAAGCACTGTCACAATCCTGATGCTGAATGATCTGAGGGTCTCTACTTCTACTAGCAATGCTGCTAAGGTATTTTTCATTTGTAAATCATTTGTGTGAAAAAATAATTCTGGGCGTCAGTGTGAAATTGACATTTACTTTCCATCTGAACCCCCTGCGCTGCTGACAGAACTCAGCTCGAAATAGCCTCTATAGTCTACTTTCGGAATACCTTTTTAGAAGTCTACAAACTTCAATCACAGAGAACCTCAGTTTCCTTTAGCCGATGCTACACCCCCCCCCCCCCCCCCCCCCAAAAAAAAACACCACCGATACCACCGGCTTTGCAAGAGAAGTGAGAGTTGGAGTGGGAGTTGCTTCCGTTGGCATTCTGCGTGCGGCGCTTGGTGCTTTAGCAGCTGGCGAGTCTGTGTGTGCTGTCCGACCGGGCGCGCAGCATGCGGGACTGTGGCCCTCGTCCTGTGTACTCCAGGTAACCTCCTTTCACCCCCCCCCCTCCCGACGCATCCTCGTACGCCTTCGCCGCGGTACAGAACCGGTCCGAAAGGGCAGCTGGTCACCGGGTGGCGGAGGTCAGACCCTGCCCTGTCCTCACCTTGGCATCTGTGTACAAGCTGCCCACACCGCCGTGCCCACCGCTGCCAAGATAAGCCTTAAGTCTCCGAAAACCAGAGCGCCGGCCTCCTCAAGTAATTCCACGGGTGCAAAAGGTCACACAGCCAGTGCTTGTCATCCTCCTCCTCCTCCTCCTCCTCCCCCCCCCACCCCCGTCCACCGCCCCCGTCCCCCCGGCGCCCACTTCCTGGCCATCTGAGCCAATCGCCGTCCACCCTCGCCTCCTCCGCCACCAATGGCGGGCCGCAATCTGTCACCCGGGCACTGGGGGGCGCCGCCCCGCCGGCCGCCTTCCGTACACTGCAGTAATGGCTTCTGGCAGCACCAGAAAGAAGGTAAGGGAGAGGAGCGGGAGGAGGGAGGCATTCGGGGGCTGTTAGCTCAGAGTCCGCTCTCTTCTCTCTCTCTCTTTCCCTCCCCCCCCACGCCCCCACACCCCTCTCCGCCCACCCACAACCAACATACTCACTCCCCCCCCCCACCCCCACACCCCAACCCCCCCCCCCCCCCCCCCCCCCCCCCCCCCCCCCCCCCCCCCCCCCCCCCCCTCCTCCGCCCAGTCGCTTTGCGAGATTCTTCAGTGAATAAATGAGTCGTTTTAATCCGACTGACAAGCTGGCATTGCCCGGCTCTGCCCTCCATCTGTACTGGCGGACAGCACAGCGGCAGGCCCCAGGCAGCCCAACGTGCCAATCCAAGACACAGCACATCCTGGCTGCAGTTTCAGGGACAGAAGGGCAGGAGCCGCATGCTGCAGCTCCCCTCGCCACCACCAGCTATTTATATAAGAAAGGGATTAGCTTCCGTAAACTTTGATGGATCGCGAAAAAAGAGAATAGGAATCCGTTCTCGGGGCTTGTTTTAGGCACGCAACCCGCCGTTCCCTACCTGCAGAACGGTGCTGCGTATTGTGCTGTTGGTATTGTTCAATTAATTTATTGTTTGTTCATTCTGTCATTGATGTGAAGCCGCGTCATTTTGATTGTGGATGAAAGGAGGAAACATGCATAGCACCGCAGCACCAAAAGATTTTGCTTTTGTTGTGTTCATGGTGATTGGACTGTAAATATGAGGATCAACACCAAGGCACTGAACTCAGTACTCTGCGTACTCCGTGTGTGTGTTTGTATGTGTGTCTGTGTGTGGGTGTATGTGTGTGGGTGTTTGCGTGTTTGCGTGTGTGTGTGTGTGTGTGTGTGTGTGTGGGTGTATGTGGGTGTATGTGTGAGTGTCTGCGTGTGTATATGTGTGAGTGTCTGCATGTGTGTGTGTGGGTGTGCACATGTGTGTGTGTGTGTGTGTGTGTGTGTGTGTGTGTGTGTGTGTGTGTGGGTGTCTGTGTATGTGGATGTATGTGTGGGTGTCTGTGTATGTGTGTGTGGGTGTGCACGTGTGTGTGTGTGTGTGTCTGTCTTTGCTGTGAAGGACGTGGCAGCGCGCTGGTTGGACCTGCCTCAGGTGACCCGGGCAGGTCAGGTGAGTTCTCCATCATCTCACCTTCATCGCCTGACCGAGGGCCTTGAGCCCAAACCTCGCCCTGTGGATTACTGTACCGCGCTCGTGGCTGTGATTTGTGAGTGTAATTTCAGAGCCGGAGTGTCACATTCGCCACGTTTGTCCCCCTCCCACCTCTGCCCAGTGCAGTGCCCTGGCACCTGCGTTACACCTTTGGTGTAGTGTGTGCACTGAATGGGCTAAACCACAAAATACACTCACACTCATACACTCACACAAACAAACACACACTCTAACACACACACACACACACACACACACACAAACACAAACAAACACACACTCACACACACACACACACACAAACAAACACACACTCACACACACAAACAAACACACACTCTCACACACACAAACAAACACACACACATGCAAACACACACACACACACGCAGACACTCACACACACGCACACACACATACACACACACGTGCACACCCACACACACACATGCAGACACACATATACATACACATACACTCACACACACACAAATACACAAACACACACATTCGGTCACACACATACTCACACAAATGCACAAAACAGACACTCTCTCACACACATAGACACACACCCAAACAAATACACACACACACAAACACATGCACGGACATATTAACACACTCCCGCACATGTTCATGCTCTCAAACATGAACACACTCCCTGACACATACAAACACACACATAAGGGGCTGGCCTCCTCTTCCACCTTTCATGGTACCTTTTAACTGTTTGCATCCTATAAACCTGTAGAGGGACAGGTTCCCACATACAGTGATAACTGGTTTTGTTCAGTGTCCTGTTTCACAAGCTCAGCTGACATGAAGGCCAGTCACCATCCAACGGCCGACAGCACGACTGTCCAAGCAGCTGTATCACACAAGAAGCAGCAAGACAGCCGTGGAACAATGAGAGACAAAGTTGCAACAGGATGGACCGAGGCTGAAGAGGAAGAGGAGGAGCTTATTGAGCTCTGGTGAGAACACAATTATTTGTTGGACAACAAACTGCAAAAGCATGACAAGTAAAAATAAATGCCCAGGCTGCCGGGACGAAACAGCAAGTGATTTCACACTGCATTACAGTTCCAGTCAAGATCAAGTTTAGCAGGAAAACGGGAAGTTTCATGTTAGTAACCTCAGCCACATGCTAAGGCAACATGTGTTATAACCGTACTACGTCTATGAGTTCATACATTTATACAGCACTGACCACAATGATTTCCACATGTAGTCAGTTAGTGTGATGTGGTAAGATTTATGAAAATGGCACTGCGTATTCTCAACCTAATGCATCACTGCAAGAAGTCTTATGAGGGTTGCTTGTCCTCTCTTTCCCTTGCTGCCAGGTTTTCGGCCTTTATAGTGCAGTATGTTCCACAAACACGCTTCACACACCTCTTTTTCGTCGCTTTCTCCACAGTGAAAGGCTCTGTCACTGTTAGGCCGGGAAGGGAGCGCTTCAGGGTCCGATTCGCGCCACCGCCTGCTGGTATCCTCCCGGTAACCTTCGTACCTGTGAATGGTTTCACAGTTATAAAGCAGACGTAAATTAAATGCAGTGCGGCCAGCTCTCGACGCCCGCTCCGAGGCTGTGAAAAGAGGCCTCAGCAGCTCGGGAGTGTCAAGTGAGAGCTGGCAAAGCTGGAAATGTCTATGCTAATCGTTAGCAGAATGAGTGGTTGTAGAATGAGCTGACTGGTGTGGAGTGACTGACTGGCAACTCTCTGTCAAAGTCAAAGTTAAAGAAGTACAATAATATTGGTGAAGATGTCAAACAGTGTAAATCGGAATTTTAAAATGATATGCCAAAATACTAAAATAATTTATCATACCTTTCAGCTCACAGTGGTCTTAGTCTATCAGCTGGTTCCCTCCCTTTTGCACAATTTGCACATTATGGCGTTACATTGCATTTTAGACCTACATTTAAAAAGCAGTTTTGCCGCCAACACTCTGCAGGTTGGCGTGGTGGACCAAGGTCAGAGTGATGCAGCAAACACAATCGAAAAACATACCTCGCATACTGCCATCCATATTTTACTCACAAAATGAATAAAAAATGTAACCTCTCCTCTGTCCTTCGTCCCTCGCTCTATTCGTGTTTGCAAACACGGGGCCGGTGATTTTTGTCCCCCCGTCACCCCTGAAACGTTGAGAGAGCGGGTGTCATTTAAATATACGGTGCAGTGCCTAATTAAGCGCGAGCGAGCTGCTTTACGTAACGACCCCTCCTTGACTCCTCTCATGTCGCGCTCGGATGCCATCGCAGGTGGGACGGATGCCATCCCCCCGCTCGCCCTGAAGCTCACCCAAACCCCCCGCCTCTCCCCTCTTCCAGCTCAACGCCTACTTTTCTCTCTCTCTCTCTGCGCTTGTTTTTCTGTTTAAAGATCCCCCGCGGATCCAATTGCGGCTTATCCCCGAAACAGGAGGTTATGACTGTTTGATCCAACGGCGCCAAAGCCGTGCCAGTTATGTGCTGGTTTTTTGATACTGTGTATTCACACGAGAGCGACCGCGCAGGAAAGCGGGCAGCTTACAGGGCTCCGAATTAAAGAGCGACTCCTTCACAATTTATCAGACTGAAAATATACGACAGAATAAGAGGGAAAAAAACAACAAACCGTTGTTCATGAACCTTTAACATGTCATTACCGAAAGTAAATGACGAGCTTTTCTTTTTAAAGTCCTGATTTAATTTTAACCAATGAGGTTCTTTTGATTTATAAAAGGAGCGCTTTCCCTTTGCAGTTGTGTCCAACCAAATCCCACTGAATGAAGGAACAGCTTTTGATTATTTAGGCTGCGGCTAGATTATGACAGCTGGGCAGCGAGGAGAGCCAAGATGCTCTCCAAATGAAATAATTCATTGACTTATTCAATAAAGTAGGTTAATATCTCAAAATGGCATTTAATGTATTATTTAACATCAGGGCAGGGACAGTGTAAAGGGACGGCAAATGTTTTGAAAGCCGTCCGTCTGGGAGCTGGAACTAAACCATGGGAGGGGTATCTGTGTGACGGCAGGGCACGGTCTCCGCTAAGGACGGCGAGTGGTATATCCGCCTCTGGAGCGGCCCCATATTAAACGAGTGCTTTGTAAATGCGCCATCATTATTATTCATCACAAATAAATACTTAAGCACAGAAAGCTTAATCTCCTGCTGTTTTACAGTTATCCCGTTTTATTTATTTATTTATTTTTTTATGACGAGGCCGTCTGGCGTTTTCTTTGTGGACTGTTTTTTTTTTTTGCTACCCAGCATTCCCCTGCTCAGTCCAAATCATTCCCACCTTCCCTCACCCCACCTCGCCCCCAAATCCACCCACATCCCTCACAGCCACCCCCCCAGAACCCATTATTCCCAAGGGTGTAGGCTACTTTCTGGTAGCCCTTTCTGGTTTCACAGCATGCCCTCCACTGGCAAGTGTCTACCCATAAGCTGCAGGCAAAGCATGATGGGATTTGTAGTTTGTGACCCTCCCCTGGTCTGGGGGGTCAGAGGCAGGGGTGGGAGCAGAGAGGTGGGGTTGGGCCCTGGACCTTGCGCAAAGTCCGCCGAACCCCGCGAGTCATCAGGGGGCGGTTTTTTGGAAGGTGATTCGGCTCCTCCGCGCCTGCTTTCCCGGGCGTGCGGGAGCGTGCCAGGAGCAGCGTGGGGATGCACGGCAGCGCTGATGAATTGCTGTGGATATGCGGGGCGGCAGCCGCCGAGGAGCGCCAGGCCGGCGCCGTCACGCGGCATCGCCATCTCCCGTCCGCGCCAGAGGCAAATCGGAGAGACAGCGCTGACAGCTTAATTTAGCACCAGAAACCGGGGGAGCGGGGAGTGGGCCTGTGAGCGGGGGTAACTGATAACGCCGCCATCGCCCCCCGCCGCCAAGGGATTCTCCAGAGGAGCGAAAATATCGCCCCCCCCCCCCCCCCCCCCCCACCACTCACCCCCCCCCCCCCGGCCTCTCCCCCCGCTCCACAACAGCCCTGTCTGGTGCCACAGGAGTCTGGATCCCGCCACAAGGTTTTGTATTAAGGGTAGGGGGGGTAAGGAGAGACAAAGCCCTCTCTCTTTGACATCTGAGCAGAGCCGTGGGTGGTCTGCGCTCAGCTTGGGGGCTCGCGTGGAGCGTCTCTGAGAGCCTGCGATGGAGCAGCTGGGTCCCCCTGGAGGCTCTACCACACGGGGAACGCTCCACCTGGCAAAATGAGCTTCCCCAGACGATGCTTATTAGCAGTCTGGATATTGGCATCTCTCTGATTTGTTTTTACAGCGAGAGGCTTTTATGTATTGATAGCCGTTAAAGGCAACGTTTGGGCCTACAGAAAAACATTGCTGACAATGAGAATCCTGTGTGTGCATGTGTGTGTGTGTGTGTGTGTGTGTGTATGTATGTGTGTGCATGCACATGCGTGTCTGTGCGTGCCTGTGTATGTATGTATGCCCCCCTGTGTTTTTTTTTGTGTGTGTGTGTGTTCAGTGTAAATCAATGAGCTGGATAACAGAGCTGTTGTGTGTCGTGTCTGATGTCTTTTATCAGGGAATTTGGGATAACTCGATGCGCTCCCTCAGCCCAGAGCAGAAGCAGGCCTGCTGTGCTTTGACAGAGATCCTCGCCTGCTCTCTCTCTCCCTTCCACAGCATGTCACAAATAAAGATGGGGGATATTTTTGCAGACCCCTCATTCCGGGCGACCATCCCAAAGGCAAAGGGGAAAGAGGACAGCAAGGTAAGAGCATGGAGGGATGAGTCAAAAATCAGAGCAAGGCCATTACTGGAAACAAGGGCTAGACAACACCCATCAACCTACACCCATC